>NW_022437399.1:0-56544 GCF_009761245.1 Sapajus apella
TCTTTCATATGCTACATTTGCAATATTCAATATCTCCACACTGCACTCCATCCCACTTTTGGCCAGATGTCACATGGACCTATCTTAAATTGTGTTGAATAAGACAAACACCAGACCAATCACTCAAGAAGCTTAATACAACAGAAAAGCTCTGAACACAGATTGAAAAGTTAAAGTGGAAAGAGAAATGTCTGAAAGGGAAAGAGCATTCATTCTATAGTGCCCTGAGGATGGCCATTTTCTAAGCACAGCCCAGGTGTCCATGGCTAAAAATTCAGACAAGAGGTTTAAAATATAGTAGAACAAGCCCAAGAGCTCCTCCAGACATGCATCCAGCTGTTGCCATTTTATGAGGGAATGTGAACCTGTGATAAAAGACTGAATGATAGATTTGTCTGGACCCATTCATGGAAGTCAATGCTTTCTAGTGAACCATACTGCTTCTCCTTTTAAATATCAATGATTTAATGAGAATCATAAAATATTTCAATTCATTTCGTTAACTGTTCATCATATTTAAGCCTTAGTGAAAGTTTGGCTTCCTCCAGAAAGTCCCTCCAAAATACCTGGCATTTTCCATTATAAAACTTGAAAACATGGCAGATCTGATAACCACTGCTTTTTTTTTTATTTTTATTTATTTAATTTTATTTTTTTTTACTAATTTTGTCTTGCATAAAGTAATTCTTTCAGTACATGATTTCTTGGCTTATTCTCCAAAATTTCTTTAGTCTCTCACTAGTCTTTGTGGGAAACTCTTCTATTCTAAAACTAAGCCTCACATAAGTAAAATTGCATACAAATACATACAACATTAAGTAAAACCAGATCTTAAATACAGTTCCAGGTTTTAGGTAGCTATGATTGCAATTCTGCATGCTAGCCTGGCAACAGAATGAGACTCTGTCTCTCTCTCTCTCTCTTTCTCTCTCTCTTTTAATTCCTTTGAAGCACTGTGGTTTGTAGAGGCCAAAAAAGTCTAGCCACGCAACTCCTCAGGCAGTTCCCTATCTAAGTCACAGCCATGCCCTACCCTGCTCAGCTTCCATGCTGGGGCACCCTCTGGCTACAATGCCGACTGGGGTCAGCCAGGACAAACACCAATGGGGAGGTCCCACCGGGACACTGCCTAGTGGAACATTAAGGAAATGGCCACTGTCCTACAGATCCCAGAATGGTAGATCCACCAACAGCTTGCACCATGCACCTGGAAACGCCACAGACACTCAATGCCCGCCTGTGAAAGCAGCAGGAGTAGGGCTGCACCCTGCAGAGCCATGGAGGGAGAGCTGCCCAAGGCCATGGAAGCCCACCTCTTGGATCAACATTACCTGGATGTGAGACTTGGAGTCAAAGGAGATCATTTTGGAAGTTTAAGGTTAATGACTGCCAGGTTGGACCCTATTCAATTTCGGACTTCCATGAAGCCTGTAGATTCTTCATTTTGGCGAATTTCTCCTATTTGGAATAGGTGTACTTGCCCAATGACCGTACCCCATTATATCTAGGAAGTAACTAACTGGCTTTTGATTGTACAGGCTCATAGGTGGAAGATACATGCCTTGCCTCAGATGAGACTTTGGACTTGGACTTTTTGGTTAATGCTGAAATCAGTTAAAACTCTAGGGGACACTTTGTGTTTTGAAATGTGAGGACATGAGATTTGGGAGGGACCAGAGGCAGAATAATATGGTTTGGCTTTGTGTTCCCAACCAAATCTCACCTTGAATTGTAATCCCATAATCTCCATGTGTCATGGGAGGGACCCAGTGGAATATAATTGAATAATGGTGGCAATTTTCCCCATGCTATTCTCATGATAGTGAATTCTCATGTGACATAGTGTAAGTGTCTGGCATTTCCCCTCCTGGCACTCATTCTCTCTCCTGCCCCCCTATGAAGGGGTGTCTTCTGCCATGGCTGTAAGTTTTCTTGGGCCTTCCCAGACATGTGAAACTATGAGTCAATTAAATCTCTTTTCTTTATAAATTAACCAGTCTCGGGTGTTTCTTCATAGCAGTGTGAGAACAGACTAACACATTGGGCTAGAAAAAAACCTTTAAAATACTTTACAATGCTCTAATTGTATAACTGTCAAAGGCCCCTGAGCTTGGAAATTTGGAAAATGAGACAAGAAACTGGTTAGTCTGTAAAGGCAACAAAAATTAGAAGAAATCAGAATGTAGTTGACTGTGTCTCTTGGGTCTGGTATTGAGCTCCTGAATACAACTATAAGCAATTATAGAGTTGAGTGTAATGAAGAAGGGGTTATAATACTAAAGAGAGAAAATTTCTCGCATCTTTTCCCTAGGGCCAAAGTTGTATAGTCCCATCAGACACTGAAGTTTATTCTTTGATTTACCCTTGTTTTTAAACAATGCCCAAAGTACTACACAAAATAAAGAGAAGAATAATGGCCAAGACTGCTTTGGCCAGCATATCACAAATGACAGATAGACCCATGAGCAATAGTATATTCCTGTAAACAAACTAAAGGGCAGCTATGAAAATAGCTCTCAGTCCTACACTAAGCCACTCCCAACGAATGACTAAAAGAATGCAATCAGTGCATTTTCAGAGTTTAACATTGTAGTCCACAGATTAGGGACTCAGAATTCCACTGTGCTTTGTGTTCTTATGTTCTTCTCCGTTCCTCAAATAAATGAGCTTAGCCTAGGCTCTCACTAAGGCTGTAGAATTTATAATTCTGCTTTTGCTTGCAATTGATAGATTTTCCCCTTTTTCCAAAATAATGCATTAAAGATTTTATTCTTTATAGTTTTCCAAACATGAGCTCAACAAACAAATGTAATTTTAAAAGTAACTTATCAACATTGACATAATTCTCTTCAGAACAGCTGTTGCCTCATGGACTAAAGCATGACCATCCCCCGAATGTAGAAACAGTTCTGCTTAGAAGGAACGTTGCACATTTAGCACCAGCCTCCCCTTAATAACTAAATACATTTGCATAAAAGCCTCATCTTTGGCAACTTTTCCTTATTATTGTTTTCTAGCTTTTTAAGTCATAAAAGGTATCATATTATAATGACAAATTTACCTTGCAAAGGAAGAGTTATCTTCTCTTTGCATGCCTGAGTCTAACAGGCCACTTTTGACTTTTAGAATTGCTTTTTCCATTCTTTTACAGAGTTGACTGACCAACAAAACTAGTTATTTTGCAATTCTGATTGTGAACTTCAAGGTCATATGAGTCTTGGCTCTCGCAGTATAAAATAAATCTACAAAGGAAGATAGTATTCTTCATTCTTTTAATGTTTGAGATGCTAAGGAGAAGTTGCATAATATGTTTTGCAATTTTTGTAAAGTGCCATGCCATACTTTTACAACTGACATTAGTCTTAAGGGTACTGGGTGCATGAATCTACGCATCATAATGTATGAGAGGAGATAGGTTGGTGAAAGAGTTAGAGAAAAGCAAAATTAAAAATATTGATGTAGTAAACATTAAAATTCTTTCACTGTTCATTCAGAGTAGTTGTTTATGATATAGAGTGGTTTCTGCACACTATTTGCCTCCTGCATACGTCTCAGAATAAATTCCTACTGATCATTGGGAGAGCTTACTGTTCAAATGAGCAAAGTTAATATTCACAAATGATTATTTTAAAGTTTTAAAAGTTTATCATTTTCTCTATAAATATACTGTATGTGCACAAAGTAAAATTTTTAGTCTTTCACTTTACTATGAAATGTTTTAGAAATTAAATATTATTCTAAAGAAAATAGAATTAAGTATATAATTGAATATTATTCTCATGAAAATGGAAATAAGTACATAACTGAATATTATTCTAAGAAAAATAGAAATAATTAAGTGCATAAATTAAGGCAGACATGAAGAGTTCTTAGTCAGCAGAGCATCAAATGCCCTAAAGAGGACATAATGGCTTTTCTTAGCGATGCCTTAAGTAGGTAAGTATGACGTGAGAGAAAGGAATAGATGAAGGGAACACAAGGGAGAGGCTCAGAGTGCAGCGAACAACTTGCTCTTTGATTTAGCTTGGTGCCCATCCTAAGAACAATATTCCTGAAGACACATCAATATCAGTAAGGGACTAGTACAAAAGAATAAAAGAAATAAGTTCTTTATGTAAGATCTAGTTCATTTTTATTGCTTACGAAAATCAGATTTCCAGCATTTTAAAAAGGTACGTAAGTTGGCATAGCTTATACAAAAAGACAAGTGCATAGAAATGCTTTGCATACATACAGTTTGGTGTCATTAGTTTTCTTTTTCTTCTTCTTGCTTTCTGCATCTTCCAAAAATTGTAAAATGAATATTCAATGACTCAAGATGGACCAGATTATGCAGCCCTGACAAATAACCCCCCAGATCTCTAGTTTAACGCAATAAAAGATTATTTCTCATTCATGTCACATATCCAACATGGGTGAACAGGAGTGTTTCTGTTCATTGGTAACTCAGAAACTTGTCTAATGAAGAAATCATTTGAGCAAATGCCTCCACAGCAGTGGCAGCAGTAGAAAGGGAGTGTGACTCTCAAATTTTCTCTTGAAGTACCAATTGGAGGTAATATTTAGATATTCCATTCACATTTCATGGGGAAAACAAGCCACACTACCACACTTACTACCAAATGAAATGGAGAAGTACAAGCCTACCAAGTACCCAGAGAACTATTTTCTAAAAAGCATTAATGTCTGCTAAAAACACTTATTACCCACTAATTATATTTTTTAATATTTTCATGTTTGAAAGAAAATATATTTTATAATATTTATAAAATTGAGACAATATTTGCACACTATTTTATCAATTGATTTTTTCTTTTAGCATCAAATATTTGAAGTATTATGAAACATTCCGATACACATTGTTATATTCCATAGGTGACACATATTTTATTTAAACAATCTTCAACTACTGAATCTAGTTCTTTCTTATGCTCTTGAAAAGAATAATAAAGGAATAATGAATTGGATGATCAAAAAGAAGATACACGTAGAAGAAAAGCAACTTGAACATGATGCTAAAGTCTCCAATAGGAGGCCATGAGAGAGAAAAGCAGGCCTGAGAAGAGGAAATGGTCACATTGATGCTTTCATTGGAGCCTTGGGTGGTAGACTCCACACACATAGATTCATAATATGAGGTTAACAGAAAGAAACCTTGAGAGGATTTCATGTAGAATCCAAAAACACTAGCAAAAGGAAGTATAGCGTGACTCAATTTTAGATTGATGATACTCCATACATCAAAAATTAGCGGTCAACTGTATTTACACCGACAAGAAAATTATGAATAAGTAATTCAAACAAATGATATAATTCTTTGTTTTTCAAACAAAATTATGCCCCTCAAATTGGTAGAGCGTCTTATTTTGAGCTATTTTTCCAGTAACAGTTGCATATTTGGCCTGGTACCTTCACACAAGGCCCTCAAGTATTTATTGAACTCAGCACTTTACTAGGTGCTGAAGGAGATACAGAGTAAATGATAGACATGTGTATAATACACCTGTGGAATCAAAATTAGCACATGCAAGATATTTAAAGAATAATTAAGTTTAACATGCAACTGGCTATTAGGACCAGCAAAACTAAACAAAGAAAGTTATTTATGGGTTGAAACTTTATGAAAGTTATAATCGCAGAAGATGGGATTTGAGCACAATGTTGAATGGTAAGCAGCAGGTTAAAAGCCTCTTAAATTGGGGAGGAGGCAAGGTTGGCATTGCACAATCATCATAGAAATTATTGCAAAATGCTAGTACGTGTAGGTAGCCCTGCTGATCTCAAATGGAGGGTGCTGGGAAATGGAATTGGAAAGTTAGGATGAAAAATACAAGTTTTAAAAATAAGAAAGTCAAAATGGGACCAAAGGATGGAGGCCTTGGAAAAGCAAGAAGCAGTTTTTGAGAATTCTTGTAAAAGGTTTTAAAAAAAAAAAAAAAGTGATCTAATGAAAAGATGTTTTAATTAAATTAGTCAGATAGTGATAAGCCTGACTGATTGAAATCGCATTTCTCCCCCTCAAGCATCATTCTCTCTCTCACACACACACATGCACACACACATGCACATTAAGCATATATAAACATGTACAGGCAAAAATTAATGTCCTTTATTCTTCAGCCTACTATACTTCAGACATGAAACAATAGTAAACATAATAAATAATAAACATAACAGTGTTGTCTATATATTCCTTCAACCTATCTCTATCACTACATATTGCATCTCTAAGGAGCCATGTCTTATGTAGCTTTATACACCCAGTCCTTAACATAGTATCTACCACATAGACAGCAAGCTTTGAATACATGATTGAAGAAACAAAGTATGAAAGATCACAGAGTCCTCATTCTAAGCATACCAAGTGTTTGAAACAGACTTAAACTCCTGTGCTCAGAAAAGTTTTCCAAGCCATCTCTATTCCCTTCAAACTCCTGATCTCCACTTTTCCTTCCAGTTTAAAAGATGTCCATACCTAATAATTTACATAAGTGCTAAGATTATATACAAAATGTGAACATTCTAACACCTACCACATCTATACAATGTCCTTCTTTCCTCATGTTTCAACAGAAAAGGTAAACCATGTTCATATTCAGGAATATCACTTCCTCATATTCAGGACTATCAATCCCATAGAATCTCTTCCTCTGTATGTTCATCTCTTCCTCTTAACAAGATTGTCACCATTAGGACTTAACCATACTCATATCTCATGTGTCTTTTGCAAATACATGTTTCATGTATTTGTAACTGTTCATGATAATATCATATCTCTCCCATGCTATCTTATGGGTAGAATTATATGTCATGCAGCATTAAGATCTCTGATTTCCTAATAACAAGTGATATTTTATTTCCATCATCTTGGCCTTTAGCATGCCTCACAACTGTATTAAAAATGGCTGGAGATGCTAGGTGAAACAACACATGCCTGTAGTCCCAGCTACTTAGGAGGCTGAGGCAGGAGGATGCCTTGAGCCCAGGAGTTTAAGGTCAGCCTGGGCAACATAGTGAGCCCCACCTTCCCTTATCCCCTAAAAAAATGACAGGAAGTATACAAGTTGAGAGATATTAGGTAGCACCAACCAAAATTTCTCCACATAGTAAAAGCAGTAAAAGTGGCGACATATGGCAAGAATGAGGCCAGATGCAGGAATCCTGAGATACAATGGTTGCAAGGCTAAGACTACAGATTATTAAGAAAAGACAAAGAAAAGATTTCCCTGGGCATGGTTTTCCTTAGAGGATGAAAAAATTGAGATACAAATACGGGAAACAATTGGCCATGGAAATAAGGGCGGAAAGAATGTTCCAGGCAGAGATAAACAGAAGGAAGATGAAAAAGTAAGAGGGCTAATGGTCAGAAAAATCATTTGACAGAAGAAAGGACCATGTGGCTGGATCTCTGAGATCATGGGAGAAATGAGTAAGAAAGACATGTAGAAACCATATCCTATAGGGCTTAAAGGTCAAGGTAAAACAAACAAACAAACACCTTTGCTTTTCTTTTAAAAGCATTTAAAAGTATTGCAGATTTTTAGACAGATGTTAAGTATCACTTTTTATAACTGGAAATATACATAATTTCAATGTAAAGAAAAATTTTGACAGGAACAAATTTTTGTCTGGGATGAAGAAAACCAGAGAGACTGGGTATCTTGCTTGTACAACTTGGTAGATCACCAAAATAAAGAGAGATTTGGAAAGAAGATCAGAATTCCAGTCGGGTTGGACATTAAGTATTTGTAATGTTTTTGAATCATCAGCAAGAAAAATGTGGATCCCCATTTGACCCAGCAATTTCATTACTGGGTGTATACCCAAAGGATTGTAAATAATTCTATTATAAAAACACATACACACGTATGTTTATTACAGCATTGTTTATAATAGCAAAGACTTTGAACAAACCCGAATGCCCACCAATGATAGACTGGATAAAGAAAATGTGACACATATACACCATGGCGTTGGGATCCAACCCAACCCTGTACATGGGTGCCTGAGTCCCAGAGGTGATGAGGGAGTGAGAAAAGAAATAAGACAGAGACAAGGGTGGAATTCAACACATGGGTCCAGGGAGCCAATATACTCTCACTGGGTGAACCAAGTTGGCACTGATCTCTGGGCTCCACACACTCATTAGGTGCATTGTCTTGTTAACCTTGAAGGCTGTGGGGAGAGGGGTTGAGAAGAAAGGTGGCCAGGGGAAGAGCATGTGTCTGTAGCATTCAACAGCAAATGTGGTTCTTCTAAGAAATCCTAATGACACTGAGTATTACCACCCATTGTCTGTCCAGGTGCATCTGCAAAGCAACAGAGCAGATAAGGCACCATAAGGTCTGACCCCACACAGTGCATTAAGGGGCTTTTATCTCCTGAGCATTGCAGACACAGAGCAATCAGAATTACTCCATATTCTGAGAACATAGGCAGGGCCTGTGGCGTTCCAGTTATCTCTGCCCTTCAAGACTTTCCAGTCCTGCAAGCTCTCATCTGCAAACACCCTCCTGTGTTTTGTGAGCAGACGTTGCATTCCTTCCCAGAATTCTTTCACAAGCCCTCTTTATGAAACCCTCATGCAGATCCTATGTTGGGAAGAGATGGTGAGACCAAAGCAGCCTGTCCTGCTTTGCAGCCACACCACAGTGTTCCGTGGTTATAAAGGTGTTCTCAGATTGTCTTTACTATATGCCTCCTGTTATCACTTGATATCTGCTTTTATTTTACAGCATCATACTTTGGAGTTTTCTTAATTCTATATTTGATACATGGCACAAATCTCAGTGTATAAAAAGCAAAGCAAGCTTGTAATCATTTAACCATGAGTAACAAAGGTCTGCCCCTGGCCATCTTTTTTCTACACTGTGGAACACTATGCAACCATAAAAAAGATGAGTTTATGTCCTTTGCTGGGACAAGGATAAAGCTGGAAACCATCATTCTCAGAAAATTGACACAAGAACAGAAAACCAAACGCCTCATGTTCTCACTCATAAGTGGGTATAGAACAATGAGAACACATGGACACAGGGAGGGAACATCATACACTGGGGCCTGTCAGGGGTAGGGGAGTGATAGCATTATGAGAAATACCTAATGTATATGGTGGGGTGATGGATGCAGCAAACCACCATGGCATGTGTATACCTATGTAACAAATCTGCACATTCTGCCCATGTGCCTCAGAACTTAGAGTATAACAAAAAATAAAAATAAAAATCTTTGATAATTCTAAAAGTCAGAGTGTCTTCTTACCTCTAAATGATTTTACTAGCTCCCCCTGTAATGGCTTTTAACCAGATTGAAATGGCTAAAATAATAGACATAGAATTTAGAATCTGGATGGCAAGGAAGCTCAATGAGATAGAGAAGAAAGTTCAAGCCCAATACAAAAACAAAAACAAAACAGTAAAATCATCCAAGAGCTAGAAGATAACAAAGCCATTTTTAAAAAGAACCAAACTGAATTTCTCAAATTGAAAAATTCACTACAGAACTTCCACCAAGATGGTTCAATAGGAACATCTCCGGAGCACAGTTCCCAGGGAAGTAATGCAGAAGGCAAGTGATCTCTGCATTTCCAACTGAGGTACCAGGCTCATCTCAATGGGACTGGTTTGACAGTGAGTGCAGCCCAAGGAGGGCAAACCAAGGAAGGGTGGGGCACTGCCTCACCCAGGAAGTGAAATAGGACAGAGGAACCCCTGCTTCTACCCAACGAAGGCCATCAGGGACTTTTCCAGCCACTCCAGCACTGCGATTAAGATACTGCACTTCTCCCACCATCTTTACAGACAACAGACCAGGAGATTCCCACCATGCCAACAAGCACCATGGGTTTCCAGCACAAATTTGGGCAGCTGTTTTAACTGACACCTAGAATGTCTGCAAGACAGAGCCACTCATTTCCCTGAAGAAAGGGGGCTGAAGGCAAGAAGCCAAGTGGTCTTGCTTGGTGGGTCCCACTCCCACAAAGACCAGCAAACTGAAACCCACTGGCTTGAGAGTTTTGCAGACAGCACAGCAGTTTGAGCTCAAACTGGGATAGTTGAGCTTGGTAGAGGGAAGGGTGTCCACCATTACCGAGGCAATCCGCCATTACCAAGCAATTCTAACCTCATCTGTGTAAACAAAATCACAAGAAAGATAAAGCAGCTGGGTAAAGCCCACGGCAGCTTAGCAATGCTTCTGCATGCAGACTGTGACTAGACTCCCTCCTCGCTGAGCAGGGCATCTCTGAAA
The DNA here is from genome assembly GCF_009761245.1 of Sapajus apella. Taxonomy (NCBI): domain Eukaryota; kingdom Metazoa; phylum Chordata; class Mammalia; order Primates; family Cebidae; genus Sapajus; species Sapajus apella. The sequence goes on from NW_022437399.1 coordinate 10,249, forward strand.
AAACACAGCAGCATGTAAGGGACTTATAAATAAAGCGCCACCTTCCTGGTACAAAGCACCTGGGAAAAGGGGTGGTTGTAAGTTCCACTGCAGCAGACTTAAACGCCCCTGCCCAGCAGTTAAGAAGGGAGCAACGAAGCTCCCAGCGTAGCACTTGAGCTCTGAAAATGGACAGACTGCCTCCTGAAGCAGCTCCCTGACCCCTGTATACCCAAAGAGTCACTTCATACAGGAGAGCTCTGGCTGACATCTGGCAGGTACCCTTCGGGATGAAGCTACCAGAGGAAGGAACTGCCTCATCACTGTTCTGCAGCCACCTCAGGTGATTCCCAAGCAAGCAGAATCTGGAGCAGATGTCCAGCAGTCCTGCAGTAGAGGAGCCTATTAGAAGGAAAACTAAAAAACAGAAATAGCTTTAATATTAACAGAAATGACATCCACTCAGAGACCCAATCCAAAAGTCACCAACTTCAAAAACCAAAGGTAGATACATCCATGAAGATGGGAAGAAACCAGTGGAAAAAATATAAAATAACCAAAAACCAGAATGCTTCTCCTCCACGGAATCATAACTCCTCACCAGAAGAGAACAAAACTGGATAGAGAATGAGTTTGATGGATTGACAGAAGCAGGCTTCAGAAGGTGGGTAATAATAAATTTTCTGAGGTAAAGCAACATATTGAAGAAAGGATATCAGAGATTGATGATCAACTCAATGAAATAAAATGAGAAGGCCAGATTAGAGAAGGAAGAGCAAAAAGAAATGAACAAAGCCTCCAGGAAATATTGGATTATGTGAAAAGACAAAATCTAAGTTTGAGCAGTGTACATGAATGTGACAGAGAGAATAAAATCAATCTGGAAAACACTCTTCAGGATATTATCCAGAAGAACTTTCACAACCTAGCAAGGCAAGCCAACATTCAAATTCAGGAAATATAAAGAACACCACAAAGATATTTCTCAAGAAGAGCAACCCCAAGGCACATAATCATCAGATTCACAAGGGTTGAAATGAAGGAAAAAATGCTAAGGGCAAACAGAGAGAAAGGTCAGGTTACCCACAAAAGGAAGCCCATCAGACTCACAGCAGATCTCTGGGCAGAAACTCTACAAGCCAGAAGAGAGTGGGGTCCAATATTCAACATCCTTAAGAAAAAGAACTTTCAAGCCAGAATTTTATATCCAGCCAAACTAAGCTTCATAAGTGAAGGAGAAATAAACTTCTTTATGGACAAGCAATTGCTGATACTTCATCACCACCAGACCTGCCTTACAAGAGCTCCTGAAGGAAGCACTAAACATGGAAAGGAACAAGTACCAGCTACTGTAAAAACATACAAAATGATAAAGACGATTGACACAATGGAGAAATTGGATTAAATAATGAGCAAAGCAACCAGCTAATATTAAAATGGTAGGAACAAATTCACACATAACAATATTAACTTTAAATGTAAAAGGGCTAAATGCCCCAGTCAAAAGACACAGACTGGCAAATTGGATAACAAGTTAAAATCCGTCGGTGTGCTGTATTCAGGAGACACATCTCAGGTGCAAAGACACATATAGACTCAAAATAAATGAAATGGATGAAGATTTACCAATCAAATGGAGAGCAAAAAAAAAAAAAAAAAAAAAAAAGGATTGCAATCTTAGTCTCTGATAAAATGGACTGTAAACCAACAAAGATCAAAAGATACAAAGAAGGGCATTACATAATGGTAAAAGGATAAATGGCACAAGAAGAACTAACTATCCCAAATTTATATGCACCAAGCACAGGAGCACCCAGATTCATAAAGCAAGTTCTTAACAACCTACTAAAAGACTTAGATTCCCACACAATAATAGTGAGAGACATTAGTACTCCACTGTCAATGTTAGACAGATCAACGAGGTAGAAAATTAACAAGAATATCTAGGACTTGACCCCAGATCTGGACCAAGTGGACCTAATAGACATCTATCGAACCCTCCACCCCAAATCCACAGAATAAACATTCTTCTAAGCACCATATAGCACTTACACTAAAATTGATCACATAATAGGAAGTAAATCACTCCTCAGCAAATGCAAAAGAACAGAAATCATAACAGTCATTCTCTCAGGCCACAGTGCAATCAAATTAAAACCCAGGATTAAGAAAGCCACTCAAAACTGCACAACAACATGGAAACTGAACAACCTGCTCTGTAATGACTACTGGATAAGTAACGAAATAGAGGCAGAAATAAAGATGTTCTTTGAAACCAATGAGAATGAAGACACAATGTACCATATTCTGGGACACATTTAAAGCAGTTTCTAGAGGGAAATGTATAGCACTAAATGCCCATGAGAAGTGAGGAAAGATCTAAAATTGACACCCTATTGTCACAATGAAAAGAATTAGAGGGGCAAAATCAAACAAATTCAAAGGCTAGCTGAAGACAAGAAAAAACTAAGATCAGAGAAGAACTGAAGAAGATAGAGACAAAAAAAGAGAAGAATCAAATGGAGGCAATAAAAAAATGATAAAGGGGTTATCGCCACTGATTCCACAGAAATACAAACTACCATCAGAGATTACTACAACTCTGCAATAAACCAGTAAATCTAGAAGAAATGAATAAATTTCTGGACACTTACACCCCTTTAAGACTAAACCAGGGAGAAGTTGAATCCCTGTTAGACCAATAACAATGTCTGAAATTGAGGCAGGAATTAATAGCCTACCAACCAAAAAAAGTCCAGGTCCAGATGAGTTCACAGTCAAATTCTATCAGATTTACAAAGAGGAGCTGTTACCATTTCATCTGAATCTATTCCAAACAATACAAAAAAGGGGAATCCTCTCTAATTCATTTTATGAGACCAACATCATCCTGATACCAAAAACTTGGCAGAGACACAACAAAAAAAGAAAATTTCAGGCCAATATTCATGATGAACATCTATGCAAAAATCTTCAATAAAATACTGGCAAACTGAATGCAACAGCACATTGAAAAGCTTATCAATCATGATTAAGTGGGCTTCATTCAGGGGATGCAAGGCTGGTACAACACGCTCAAATATATAAATGTATTCCATCACATAAACAGAACCAAAGACAAAACCACATGATTATCTTAATAGATGCAGAGAAGGCCTTCAACAAAATGCAACAGCACTTTATGATAAAAACTCTCAATAAGCTAGGTATTGATGGAATGTATCTCAAAATCCTGAAAGCTATTTATGACACACAGCCAATATCATACTGAATGCACAAAAACTGGAAGCATTTTCTTTTAAAACTGGCACTAGACAAAGGTGCCCTCACTCACCATTCCTACTCAACATAGTATTGAAAGTTCTAGCCCAAGCAATCAGGCAAGAAAAATAGAGGGTATTCAATTAGGAAAAGAGAATGTCAAATTGTCTCTATTTGCAAATGACATGATTGTATATTTAGAAGACACCATCATCTCAGCCCAAAATCTCCTGAAACTGATAAGCAACTTCAGCAAAGTCTCAGGATACAAAAATCAATGTGTAAAAATCACAAACATTTCTATATGCCAATAACAGACAAACAGAAAGCCAAATCATGAGGGAACTCCCATTCACAATTGCAACAAAAGGAATAAGATACCTGAGAATATAACTAACTAAAAATGTGAAGAAGGTTTTCAAGGAGAACTACAAATCACTGCTCAAGGAAATAAGAGAGGACACAAACAGATGGAAGAACATTCCATGCTCATGGTTAGGAAGAATCAATATTGTGAAAATGGCCATACTGCCCAAAGTAATTTATAGATTCAATGCTATCTTCATCAAGCTAACAGTGACCTTCACAGAACTAGAGAAAACCATCTTAAACTTCATATGGAACCAAAAAAGAGTGTGCACAGCCAAGACAATCCTAACCAAAAAGAACAAAGCTGGAGGCATCATGCTACCTGACTTCAAACTATACTACAAGGAAGCAGTAATCAAAACAGCATGGTACTGGTACGAAAACAGAGATATAGGCCAATGGAACAGAACAGAGACCTTGGAGGTAATACCACACATCTACAACCATCTGATCTTTGACAAACATCACAAAAACAAGCAATGGGGAAAGGATTCCCTGGTTAATGGTGTTGGAAAAATTGGCTAGCAATGTGCAGAAAGCAGAAACTGGATCCCTTCTTTATACCTTGTAAAAAAGTAACTCCAGATGAATTAAAGATTTAAACATAAGACCTAACATCATAAAAGCCCTAGAAGAAAACCTAGGCAATACCATTCATGACATAGGCAAAGGAAAGAACTTCATGAGTAAAACACAAAAAGCAATGGCAACAAAAGCCAAAATAGACAAATGGGATCTAATTAAACAAAGAACTTCTACACAGCAAAAGAAACAATTATTAGAGTGAACCAGCAGCCAAAAGAATGGGAAAAAGGTTTTGTAAGCTACTCACCTGACACAGGGCTAATATCCTGAATCTACAAACATTTTAAACAAATTTAAAAGAAAAAAAAAAAATTGAAAAGTGGGCAAAGGATATGAATAGACACTTTTCAAAAGAAGACATTTATGCGGCCAGCAAACATGAAAAAATGCTCAACATCACTGGTCATTAGAGAAATGCAAATCAAAACCTCATTGAGATACCATCTCATACCAGTTAGAATGGCAATCATTAAAATATCTGGAGACAACAGATGCTAGAGAGGATGCAGAGAAATAGGAACACTTTTACACTGTTGGTGGGAGTGTAAATTAGTTCAATCATTGTGGAATACAATGTGGCAGTCAAGGATCTAGAAATAGAAATAACATTTGACCTAGCAATCCCATTACTTGGTACATATGCAGAGGATTATAAATTGTTTTATTATAAAGACACATGCACATTGCAGTATGTTCATTGCAGCACTGTTTACAATACCAAAGATCTGGAACCAACCCAAATGTGCATCAATGATAGACTGAATAAAGAAAATGTTGCACATATACACCATGGAATACTATGTAGCCATCAAAAAGAATGAGTTCATGCCCTTTGTAGGGACATGGATGAATCTGGAAACCATCATTCTCAGCAAACTAGCACAAGAACAGAAAACCAAACATGGCATGTTCTCACTTGCAAGTGGATGTTGAACAATGAAAACATATGGACACACAAAGGAAAACATCACACACTGGAATCTGTTGGGGGTTGAGGTCTAGGGGAAGGATAGCAGGGGGTGAGGATATTGGGGAGTTATAACTTTAGGAGAAATGCCTAAGGTAGGTAATGGGGAGATGGAAGCAGCAAACCACCATGGTATGTAATAATCCTGTAAGATTTGCCAATGTACCCCAGAACTTAAAGTAAAATAAGAAAAAAAAAAAATCACTACAGAAATTTTATAATAGAGCTGCAATCATTAACAACAGAATAGACCAGGTTAAGGAAATGAGCTCAGATCTCAAAGACCACTCCTTTAAGTCAACTCAGTCAGAGAAAAATAAGAAAAAAAACATAAACAAAACCTTTAAAAAAAAAAAGTGGAATTATGTAAATAGAACAAACGCATAACTCACTGGCATTCCTGACAGAGAAGAAGAGAGAGCAAGCAACTGGAAAACATATTTGAGAATACAGTTTGTGAAAAATTTTTCAATCTTGCTAGAGAGATCAATATGAACATTCAAGAAATTCAGAGAACCCCTACGAGATACTAGACAAGGTGACTATCCCTAAGAAACAGAGTCATCAGATTGTTCAAGGTCAATGTGAAAGAAAAAATCTTAATGGCAGCTAGAGAGAAGGAACATCAGACTAATAGCAGACCTCTCATCATAAATCATATAAGCCAGAAGAGATTGGGGCCTATCTTCAGCACCCTTAAAAAAATTTCAACCAAAAATTTTATATCCCACTAAACTAAACTTCATAAGCAAAGTGGAAATATTTTTTTTTTCAGAAAAGCAAATGTTAAAGAAATTTATTACCCCTAGACCAGCCTTATAAGAGGTCCTTAAGGGAGTGGTAAACATGAAAGTAACTGCCACACACACACAAAAAAACTTCAGTACATAACACGGAGACATTTAAAAGTAACTATATAATCAAGTCTACCTAACAACCAGCTAACAGCATAATGAAAGGATGACATGTTAATGTTAACCTTGAATGTAAATGGGCTAAACACTCCACATTAAAGATATGGAATGGCAAGTTTAATTTGAAAAAACAAGACTCACCAGTCTGTTGTCTTCAAGAGACCAGTCTAATATGTAACAATACCCACAGGCTCAAAGTAAAGGGATGGAGAAGGATCTATCATGCAAACGGTAAACAAACAAACAAAAGAACAGGGGTTACTATTTCTACAGCAGATAATATAGACTTTAAACAATGATGATCATTTTTAAAGAGATAAGGACATTACATAACTATAAAGAGTTCAACTTGTAAAGGAAAAGTGTCTGAGACAGCTCTCAATCAATTTTGAAGTTTATTTTTTCAACATTGAGGATCAGGACCTCAGAAGATCCTGAGAACGTGTGCCTAAGGAGGTTAGACTACAGCTGGTTTTATGTATTTCAGGGAGACATCAGTCAATACATGTGAGGTATACATTGGTTCAGTCTGGAAAGGTGAAACAACTCCAAGAGGAGGCTTTCAGGTCATAGAAGGGCTCAAATATTGTCTGATTGGTAATTGGGTGAAAAAGTTAAGTTATTGTCTAAAGACCTGGAATCAACAGAAAGGAGTGTCTGGATTAAGAAAAGGGGCCGTGGAGACCAAGGTTCTTATTATGTTGTTGAAGTCTCATAGGTGGCTGCCCTCAGAGGAAATAGATGACAAATACTTCCTCTTCACACCTTTAAACTATGCTAGATTCTCAGCTAATCCCTTTAGGATCAGGAAAAAAGGCCAAGAAAGGAAAGAAGATCTGTATAGAATGTGAATTTCCACCACAAGAGACACCTTTGCAGGGCCATTTCAAAATATGTCAAATAAATATATTTTGGGGTAAAGTGTTTTGATTTATTTCATGGTCCTGCTACCTGCAATGTGATACTAGAGTCAGTTTGAAATTTGGTGTCTTATACAAAGAGTCTATTCCGTTAGTCTTAGGATGACTAATTAAATGATTGACTGAAACAAGCTCTCACTCTGTCACCTTAGTTGGAGTGCAATGGTGGTAGCACAGCTCAAAATAGTCTCAATTTCCTTGACTCAAACAATCTTCCCTCCTCAGCCTCCCTACCAGATGTGACTACAGGCATGCACTGCTACACCAAGCTAATTAAAAGAAAATTTGTAGAGACAGAGTCTCACTATTTTTCCAAGGTTGGTCTCAAACTCCTGGCCTTAAGCAATCCTCCTGCCTTGGCTCCCAAAGTGCTGGTATTACAGGCATGAGCCACTGTCCTTCACCAATCTCTCTTTTAATGTTCATGCCGGTCAGTTGTCTGCATCAGAGAAATGTAAATCTAAATTCCTAAGGGAGGATATAATGTATGTCTGACCCCCTTCTTTTTGTCATAAACTGAACTAGCATTTCAGATTTTGATGTGTCCTGTGGGCCAAGAAGAGGGTCTGTTCAATCAGCCAAGGAGGGTTTAGAATATAATTTTTGGTTTGCAAATTCAATAAGACTTAACTATCCTAAATGTATATGCACCCAACATTGGAGTGCCTAGATTCATAAAAAAAGCTTTTATTGACTTACAAAAAGACTCTGACATCCATATGCAGAAAAATAAAAATTTGTTTTTCACCATATGCAAAAATAACTCAAGATGGATTCATGACTTAAATGTTAGACCTCAAACTATAAAAATCTTAGATGAAAACCTAGAAAATATCCTTCTCAATATCAGCCTCAGTTAAAAAAAAATCATGACTAAGTACTCAAAGGAAATTGCAACAAAAAACAAAAATTGACAAGTGGGAGCTAATTAAACCAAAGAGCTTCTCTATCACAAGAGAGATTATCAAGGGAGTAAACAGACAATCTACAGAATCGGAGAAAATATTTGTAAACTATGCATCTGACAAAGCCCTAATATGCAGAATTTATGAGGAACTAAAATCAACAAGAAAAAACAACCCCAGTAATAAATGGGCCAAAGACATGAACAGATGCTTCTCAAAAGATGACATAAAAGTGGCCAACAAACATATAAAAAAATGTTCATCATCACTAATCATCAGAGAAATGTAAATCGAAAATTACAATGAAATGCCATTCTGACTGGTGTAAAAAAGTCTAAAAACCACAGATGCTGCCAAGGCTGCAGAGAAAAGAAAACACATACATACTGCTGGTGGGAATGTAAATTAGTCCAGTCACTGTGGAGGATAGTTTGGAGATTTCCCAAAGAACTAAGAGTGGAACTACCATTTAATCTAGCAATTTCATTACCAGGCATATATCCAAAGGAAAATAAGTAGTTCCACTCAAAGGACACGTGCACCCACATGTTCATTGCAGCACTATTCACAAGAGCAAAGACATGGAACCAAACTAGGTGTCCATCAACAGTGGATTGGATAAAGAAAATGTGCTACATATAAACCATGGAATTCTATGCAGTCATAAAAAGAATAAAATCATATCCTTTGCAGCAACTTGGTTGCAGTTAGAGTCTTATCCTAAGTGAATACACACTTATACTGTGAAAAAGAAGCTAGATTCAAAAGAGCATAACACATAATTTCTTTTATACAAAATTGCACACAGGAAGAATTATTCTAAGGTGAAAAAATCAGAAAAGTACCTGCTTTTTTTGATAAACTGAAAAGACCCATGAATGAACTTTCTGAAGTGATAGAAATGTTCCATTTCTATAAGTGATTGAGTATAAATTACACAGTTGCATGAATTTATCAAAACTCATCAACTTATGCACTTGGGATCTGCACAACTCTTTGCATGTAAGTGTTGCCTCAAAATATACATACTCAAAAACAGAACAAAAGAAATCTATGTTTTGTTGAATATTAGAATGAGTTTAAATGGGCCGACAAATGATCACTTTTTTTGAAGTCTTCCAAAAATAAATAAAAATTCTAATCTGTTTAAAAAGTGTCAGGAATGTCTACTGCGAAACAGCTAGATGAATAGTACTTTTTCAATACTAGGAATTAAATTTGATTCAAGTAAAAGGCAAAGTAAAAGATCAAGAAACTTCTCCATGTCCAGTGCCATCCTGAAAATAAGTCATACAGTAAAGAGAAATTCTGGCACAGGAGATGGAAGAAATAGATCTTATAAAGAAGAAAGAATGTTATAAATTTAGTTAGAGATGGAAATCAAAAGATGAATACTCTTTGCCCCAAAGCCATTAAACAAATCAAAGACTGAGTCAGAGCTCCTACCACGATGTTCTAATTCAGGTCCTATTGCTCTGGGTATTTATTTATCTTACATACAAATATTGCTACAATTAAAGTATTGCTTTCATTTGAAACCTACAAAGAAAACCTGAATTCTTATCTATTCTTTCAACACACTAAATCTAAACTCTTAATGATGTGACTCCTGGTTTCAAAAGTTTTACCTCCAAATCAATTTTAATAAAGAAAAAGATTTGTCTCTGAAGCTAGGGGGAAGGTTTTAATTGAAACCATAGATAATGCAGCAGCCTAACAGCATCAAATGGCTAAGCAAAATTCCCTGCTTTAAATCTTTGATCATAATCTGACCTTTTTATGAAGACTATAGCAATTCAAAGTCTAGTCAGCCCAACAAGCCTATGACCAAAATGAGCAATTATTGCATTGCTTTGTAACTCCATTAAACTTAACTGGTTGAGTCTATATCCCCCAGAGCTAGAAAAAGAGACACTTCTAGAGCATAATGTAGAAAACTCTGGAGTGAAGCCACATGGCTATAGCAAGTGGGAAAACTAGCAAAATGTACAGAAATACCAGACACTACGTATTGGTGAGGAGTGGTCCAATTTGCCTATAAAACTAGTAAGTGCCATCTCAATCCACTAAGCAAAGATATAACCAGAATCAATAACCCAGGAAAAGGCAATAAATAGCATTAATCTATACTTTTAGGGTACTTATAACTGCAGAAAATAACTATAACTGGCCATATTTCTCAAAGAAAAATACTGTCTTGCTTCATAAAGGATCACTACTTGCTGTTCAAATCCAAGTTCTTACAAAAGCCATTAAAAATCAGGACATTATATTGTTGAAAGAGAAGTTAGTGATCGAAGATTTTTAAATATATTAGATTATCAAAGACCAATGACAGAGTAATTAGCATGATAATTCAGAGAGATGAATGATTTTGACTATGTTTGGGTCACAGCCTCCTAAATTTATTCTCCTTTAGTGGATTGGCAGTATGAAATGATGGTTAGTTCAAATTCATGTGTCAGGACACTCCAGATTTTAAAGCTCATACTGCAAATTGCCAAAGTAGAACATAAATTTTGCATAACAAATAATATACATTGTGGTATCTTTTAGTGAATTGGTGTGATTGTGGTTGTTTTTAAAAGTGGTCAGAGAGAATGAAATGTAACAACTTTAAAAGCAAGAAAATGTGTTATAAGTAAGCTTCTAAAAGCAGTACATCTTCACCTGGGAGGCTCTTTGTTTGCTGGTTGGCCATGCGCATTTGGCTGTAAAAGCTTGGGTTGAATTATTCTTCATGATAAAGGAGAGATGGCATAATTCAGAGTCAATAGAAAGAGAAAGGACAGTAGAGATAAAAGGTACATCACAGCAGAAGTAAAGAAGCCAGATAGACTGGGCACTATATAGAGGAAGAGCAAAAAGAAAAAACCTCAGTTGGCAAAAGGCTTGAAATTCCTGAGAAGAAATAAGAGTAATAGCAATGACTGTTTTTCAAAGTAAATGCTTGTGCTGTACAATGTGACCCTACTTCATGACCAGCAACCCTCCATGCTATTCTTTTTTTGTTTTTATTTTTGTAATTACACTCAAGTTCTGGGGTACATGTGCAGAACATGCAGGTTTGTTACATAGGTATACATACGCCATGATGATTTGCTGCCTCCATCACCCCATCATCTACATTAGGTATTTCTCCTAATGCTATTCTTCCCCTAACCCCCACCCCCTGCTATCCCTCCCCTAGTCCCCACACCCCTGACAGGCCACAGTATGTGATGTTTCCCTCCCTGTGTCCATGTGTTATCATTATTCAATATCCAATTATGAGTGAGAACATGCGGTGTTTGGTTTTCTGTTCTTGTGTCAGTTTGCTAAGAATGATGGTTTCCAGCTTTATTCATGTCCCTGAAAAGGACATTGACTCATGCTTTTTTATGGCTACATATTACTCCACGGTATATATATGCCACATTTTCTTTATCCAGTCAATCACTGGTGGGTATTTGGGTTGGTTCCAAGTCTTCACTATTGTGAACAGTGCTGCAATAAACATACATGTGCATGTGTCTTTGTAATAGAATAATTTATAATTCTTTGTGTATATGCCCAGTAATGGAATTGCTGGGTCAAATGGTAATTCTATATCTAGAAATAGAAGCAGGGTGGGGCATTGTCTCACCTGGGAAGTGCAAGTGGCCAGAGAACTCCTCCTCCTAGCCAAGGGAAGCCATTAGAATCTTTTCCTGACACTATGGCACTCTGGCTGAGATACTCTGCTTTTCCCACTGTCTTCACAATCCACAGACCAGGAGATTCCTTCTGGTGCCTACAACACCAGCACCCTGGGTTTCCAACACAAAACTGGATGGCTGTTTTAGCTGCCCCAGTTTTTTTTTTTTTTTTTCCTCATACCCCTATTGTGCCTGGAACACCAGAGAGACAGAACCGCTCATTCCCTGGAAAAAGTGGGCTGAAGTCAGGGAGCCAAGTGATCTGGCTCAGTGGGTCCCACCCCTACAAAGACCAGCAAGTTAAAATTCACTGGCTTGAAATTCTTGCAGCCAGCACTGAAGTCTTAGTTCAACCTGGGATGTTCCAGCTCAGTGGGGAGAGGGGTATTTGCCATTACTGAGGCTCAGGTAGGTGGTTTTAACCTCACCTATGTAAACAAAGTCTCCACAACCGCGCAGAGCCCACAGCAGCTCAGCAAGGCTTCTGAAGGCAGACTATCACTAGACTCCCTTCTTTCTGGGCAGGGCATTTCTGAAAAAAGGCAGCAGATCATCAAGGACTTATAAATGAAGCCTCCAACTTCCTGACACAGAGCACATGGGAAAAGGGGTGGTTGTGGGTTCAGCTTTTAAAGACTCAAATGTCCCTACCAGGAAGCTGTGAAGGAAGCAGTGGATCTCCCAGCTCTGATAAGGGACAGACTGCCTCTTCCAGTGGCTCCCTGATCCCCATGTATCCTGACTGGGAGTTACCTCCCAGCAGGGGCTGACAGACACCTCATACAAGAGAGCTCTGGCTGGCACTGCTGGTGATTCCCAGGTAAGCAGGGACTTGAGTGAACTCCAGCAGGCTTGGATCAGTGGGGCCTGACTGTTAGAAGGAAAACAAACACATAGAAAGAAATAGTTTCAACACCAACAGAAAGGACGTCCACTCAGAGACCCCATCCAAAGGTCATAAACTTCAAAGATCAAAAATAGATAAATCCATAAACATGGTAAGAAACCAGCACAAGAAGGCTGAAATCTCCAAAAACCAGAATGCCTCTTCTCCTCCAAGGGATCCAACTCTTCATCAGCAAGGGAACACAACTGGATGGAGCATGAGTTTGACAAATTGACAGAAGCAGGCTTCAGAAGATAGGTAATAACAAACTTCACTATGACATTCTTAAAGTAATTGGCCTTATTGTGGAAGCAAGTGAAGGGACCAAGCTCTGCATCAGGGTTGGCACAAAACCAAATAGTATTAGCCCCCTCTAACAAAGGGACAAAACATACAGGCAAGTTATAGTTGAAGGCCCCATAAGGATTTATGAACTAAGACCACTACACAGCTGCATATTTGATTAAATTGTCAACTTTGAGTCTAGAGATTTGAGTCAAAGTACGTTGTACTGGGATTGCTGTAGTGTTGAGCAGAATCAAGATGCTAGAGAGTAGAGGCTTATCAAAGGTCAGTTGTGATAATGATGGTACCAAGAATATCATTCAAAAGTCAGAACCACATAGGTAATTGTAAGAGCTAGGATTCTCTGAGCAAGAGGTTAAAAATGTAAAATTGAAGAGTGATATGGGGTAAAGTAGAAAGTTAAGGGCTATACCATTAACAACTCTATTAACTATATCAATGCTGCTTTGAATTTATAGTAAACAAGAAGCTCATAATGTCACAGTAGTATGGCTTTCATTACGTAGATGAAGAAAACTGAGATAAATAGACCAGACCAAGCAACTACTATTTATTTCTATATAAAGGACCGTTTTTTAAAATTAAGTTCTCAAATGGTTATCCTCTCAAATGTTTACTTCCACTATGTTGGAAATATCAACATGAAGCTCATTTTACAATAGTCTAAATATGGTATCTATATTGTCTTCCTAAGAATATATAGACTCTGACTTTGGTCTTGAAGGAAAAGGTTTTGAAAACCAATGGGGTGGTAGAGAATTCCCAGTAAAAGACAGCGAATACACAATACAGAAAGTTAAAATAAGAAATTAGAGAAACTCTTGGACCCAAAAGAATTTTTGTTCAATAACTTTCTAATATCTTAAGTGAGAAATTGATTTTGATATGTATAATTTTCAGCATCAATGCCTACTCAGGGATAGTATTTCATCTAGCTTTAGACATGGAATTTTTAGTATAGTATTTTACATTCTCTTGCAGAATAGTTTTATCCAAAATTAACAAGAACAACAACAACAACTGAATATTATTAATCTTTTGACCTGGAGTCTGTATGTCCTAGGACTACCACAATTAATAACTACAAATTGGCTGCAGAGCTTCAGGAGGACCAGCTAACCCATAGTAACCCATGCAGGTTGTGAGAGGGTCCTAGTCACTTGCTGGCCTGAAAGAACTCCAAATTTGTTCACAATTAATGTTGCTAACATCTAATGGAGATGTACTCTCAAAATTTCAGAGTTTGTGCTGTGCACTAACATATAATACAAATTTTGATAAAAAATAAATCTGTTACTCTCCTATTAAATGAAAAATTAATTTTATCACCAGATAAAGATATTTATAAAACAAAGTTAGACCTAAAGTCATCCATTTATTGTTTCTACTTATTTAATAAGTTTATCTTTTGACCCAGATTCTAAAAACTATTAAAAATAATCTTGGTTCTTCAAATAAAATAAGCTGTTAAAATATGATTTATTTTGGTTTCGCATCATACAGGTGCAGAGTAATCAATGATTACATCATACTTTTCCAACGACTAGATTATGCGCATCAGTTCTAGCAGCACTGAGCCTATTGGCAGGTCTGCAGGTCCAGGTACAGTTGTACAAAGAGGTAAGAGGAGACCTAATGTGTGTTCCCTGCTCAGAATTTTTTCACCAGTTCCTTCAGTAATGTTGAGCTGTGTGGATTTGAACTCCCTGGGTCTTGTAGGCATTACAGAAAGTCCCAGCATCCTCACAGAACCAGCCTGTCTCCAAGAGGCTCCCCAGAGTAAAGGGCCACCCAGACCATCTTGCCATTGATCAAGGCTTCAAGATGGCTGACTAGAAGGATTTCCTGCTCAGTTTCTCCCCTTAGAATAACCAAAATAGTGCATAGACAAGCGCACTGTGAATACATTATCCAAGAGAGAACACTGGAATTCAACAGAAAAGAGACAGGGAACATGAAAAGCAAGGAATAAAAATGAAGAGAGGCAGCTTATTTGGCTGGGATTGGCTGGGAGCTCGGAGTGGTTTCCTAATGTGGGGAAAGGGTAAGTGCAAGCCTTTCAGCAGCCCACATCCCCACCATGAAATCACACAACTCTGCCCACTAGAGAGCCCCTTGACCCTCTCAATCCCTGAAGCTAACATAGGAAAATTCCAGGAGACCACAGGTAGAATTGCTTCAAGGAGGAAAATCGTGCTGAGTCCCATACACTTTCTGAGACATAAGCAGCTACAGCAAGGTACATTTTCAATCCTTGCCTTTAACAGAATGCATGCTATCCTGGGGCCCAGCAGCAAAAACTTAGGCTGCCACTGCTGAGCTGGGAACACTCCCTCAGCCAGGGCTAAAAAGCAAGTGAAGTGTGGGCTGCAGCTTCTGGTGCTGGGAAGAGAGTGCCTCCAGAACTGAAACTAGGACATTAGCAGGGCAAGAATTGCCTTTGGGACTTAGTCAAAAGTTGTGTGGGGGCTCCTGTAGCCAGAGCTAGAGCACAAGCTAGTTACGAGCTATCACTGTCAGGAATGGGGGTTGAAATATGCCAGGACTAGGGCATGAGAGATGTGAGTTACCTACCTGGAGATCCATGCTGTGGCCACTGAGGCAGTCCACACCCTCTCCAGTGACAGAGTCTCAATGTAACTGCTACTGCCCTTCACCCAAGCAATATGCCTGGGGCCTAAGGATCATCCTGCCCCCACCAATCAAGGCTGATGCCTGTTCTAACCATTACAGGACCTGAGCACAAGACCATTAAGCCTGGCCTCACCCCTCATTCCAAGACAGAGCAAATAGCCTGGGATTCTAGGGATTGCCCAAATCAATCCACTACCTTGGGAATCCATGCACTCCTCCTGGAGGGCTGATGGAGGGCATGCATTCACCCTCAACCACCTCAGCTGGAATGTATCTGCAAGTGCCACATGTGAGCCTGGAGACTTGCCCATTCAACTCATCACAGCCACCAATATAAATGCCAAAACCTCAGGACTCAAAGAATCATCTTGCCACTGCTACTTTCATCATCCATGCCATGCTGGTTGTCCAGAGACCCAAGAACCCACCCACCCAATCTCCCACTGCCACAGCTGGCATTCTAGCAACTCACCTGTAGGCCTAAAAATTGATGCACTAGTAACCAGTACCATCAGTGCCAGCATAAACTACCCTGGAGCACAAGGATAGAAATACTCAGCACACTGCTGTTACCACTTAGTCCTAAAAAGTATCCCACCTGCCATTACAGTCCAGAACACATCACAACAGCCTCCAGTAATAAACACACCTTAACTCACCAAATAAACTGCAAATACCACTAATGCTCTTTACACCCAAGGAAATCGTGTAAGATTACAAAACTGCATGCACCCATAATCAAAGCCAAAGGGCCTACGCAACTAATGCCACACATATCTCTTTAGAAAAATGTCCTCCCCCATGAAAGTAAATTCAAAAATGGAAAGAAGTGACTGTTACAACACATGTGCAGATATCAACACAAAGACACAGAAAATATTTAAAAAGCAAGGAAATATGACACATCCAAAGGAACACAATCATTTCCCACCACTAGATCTTACTCAAAAACGAATTTTCAAATCTCAGATAAACAATTCAAAATATCGATATTAAAGAAGGTCAGTGACACATAAAAGAATTCTGAAGAAAAATAGAAATCAGAAAAATAAATGAGGATATGAATGAGAAGTTTACCAAAGGGATAGATATTTTTTTCTAAAAGAAGCAAATAGAAATTCTGGAATTGAAGAATTTATTGACATTTAGGAAAATATAAAGTGACTAAATATTTGAATTATCAGTATCGCCAATAGCAAAAAGAAAATGAAAGTATTAGAAAATCAATTTAATGAAATAATAGATTAAAACTTCCCAAGTCTAGCAAGAGATTTAGACATATAGATAAGGGAAGTCCAGTGATCCTCAAGAAGATACAGTGTAAAAAGGTCTTCACCATGGTACACTACAGTCAAAGTGTCTAAAGTCAAAGAAAAAGAATGAATCCTAAAAACAGCAAGAGAAAAGTGTCTAGTCACCTATAAAGAAAACCCTATCAGTGTAGCTGCAGGTTTCTAAGCAAAAAAACCGTAAAGACTGGAAGAGAATATCATATCACATTAAAAGTGCTAAAAGAAAAAAAAGTTGTCAATCAAGAATATTATATCTAGCAAAATTATTTTTCACATATGAAGGAGAAAAAATGTTTCCCAGAGAAGCAAATGCTTCTTTTATTTTTTCCCTATATCAAGCATATACATCATACATTGGTCCCTGAAAGCCCATTCCCAAAAAGTCATGTTCTCCAGTGTCACAACAATAATAAAGTAATCACTATCATAATAAGATTTGTTCTCTCAATAGCTCTTTCAAGTTGCAAAGCACTTTAAAAACAAAGTTGCAAAGCACTTTAAAAACACAGCTGTAACCCATTAAGAGCATACCAGGTGATTTTGAAATCCCTTCTACCTTGACACAGACCCCATATGTTCACCCAAACCCCATATCTATCATGACCTCATAATTATATATCTCTGTTTACTAGGTTATTAGTAAAATAATATCACAATCATGCTATGTATATACAAGAACCCGAAATACTGCTTTTCCTTAGATGGACATGTGGATGTTATAAGAAACAAAGGAAGTGGTCCATAAAGTCCATCTCAGAACATGATTTTGGCCTACTTCCCAATTTCCAAGGCCATATGATCAGTTATGGTCAGACATCACTAAGGACCACTTGATCCAACCATTAAATTTCCCCTATGCAAATACAATCTCTGCTCCACTATTCTGTTTTCATTCATCTTCTTTCTTAGCTCTCTAAATCTCTTCCTATCCATAAAACCTCAGTAGACCTCTTTTATACTCAGAGTGTTTTTGTTTGCATGAATCTAGTTTACATGTTTGAACACTCCAAGCAATAAATATCAAATATAAACATGGAAGGTATTACATGGTAGGAGGAAAGGATAGTGCATTTGACTATCAGGCAACCTAAGGGTCTAATACAGCCTACCTATATCAGGAAAATACCTTTGGTCTTGATTTTTTTTAAAACCAAAGTTGACATTCTTAGAATATGCATCCTGTGTTTAAAAATGAAATTGTATTGCAACTGCAAGTTATTTTTAAATAGTTCAGTCAAAAAGATGGATAAAACAGAGAGGCAGACATACAGATAAAAGTAGTATGACAAAATAAAAGCTGTTGAATCTAGATGAATTGGGTATATAGGATTGTTGTAGTCGTTTTTTGTTTTGTTTTGTTTTGAGACTGAAGAGAACTTTATTTTGGATATCCAGGCACCCGGGATGGCAGTGGGCTCATGTCTAAATTGGTTGCTCACCCTAATAAAGGAGGCAGTTGAGCTTGTATGCTGTTTGAGGCTGGAAATTGAGGCAGGAAGTGGGTTTCAGACAAAGACAATCAATCAGGTTTTTCACTTTTGGGCTTCCTGGTCATTTGACTCTATAATCTTACAGGTAGGGGGTCAAAAGGTGAAGGGAGGTCATCCAGGGAGATCAGAAGAACAGGGAATGCAGGAATGTGCTGGCTGCAGCCCTAAAGATGTGCTCTGGTGCTCTTATCTATGTAAAGAGGGGGTGGCACCCAGTCTGCTTTGCCTTTACTTTTAGTTACTACTACCCATGTTATGCTTATTATTTAAACTATATTCTATTTTATTTTCATTTTTCTTCCACATTTCCCCTTTTAAAAGCTTTCATTTAAAATCTAGATACTATTATCAGATTTTTTCTTTTAAAATCTAGATACTACTATCCTTACTCATGTCTTCCCTTCCTCACCTTCTATGTGGCTTACAAACCATAGATGTATGACGTTGAAGTAAAGAAGCTAAGCCTTAAAACATCACTTACAAAATAATTTGCTAAGGTGTAATACAGCTCCTACCTAGATGCAAGCGAATAGCACAGGAAAGAGCTCCAAGATTAACTCCTAACTGGCTTACTCGTGCTTCTCTCCAAGGGAAAAGCCAAAAATGTGCCCCCCAGGTGGATGGCTGGTTAGTCAGTGATGGGTAATACTCCCTGAAAGGAGCTTTTACCTTCTTTTTGATGCACAGAATGCTAGAATAGTAGGACAGAGTCCACGTCTCCTCACAGGCAACTTACTTGCCTGGTAAGTTCCCTTGCTGGGGCATCTGCTCCTAGAGCTGCTTGTTTTCTTCATGGGAGCAGACTGGCTTTTGATATGACGTTAGCCTTTGCTGGCCTCCCCGTGGCTGTGCCTGTCTTAGGTTGCTCTCATCTCTCAGAGAGTCTTACCCATCATTGGCTAAACAGCCATCCTCCTGAGGGGCACACAGGCAACTTAGTTGCTTGCCTGGGAAGTTACCTTGCTGGCATATCTACTCCTAGTGCTGCTTGTTTTCTTCATGGGAGCAAACTGGCTTTTGGTATGACTTAGACCTTTGTTGGCCTCCCTACGGCTGTGCCTGTCTTAGGTTGCTCCCATCTTTCAGGGGGTCTTACCCATCATTGACTAAACAGCCATCCACCTGGGGGGAACATTTTTGGCTTTTGCCTTGGAGAAAAGCACCTGTAAGCCAGTTAGGAGTTAATCCTGGAGTTCTTTTCTGTACCGTTTGCTTGCACTTAGGTAGGAGTTATATTACACCTTAGCAAGTTATTTACAAGTGATGCCTAAGGCTTAGCCTCTTTACTTCATTCTCATACATCTGCATTTTGTAAGCCACATAGAAGGTGAGGAAGGGGAGACATGGGAAAGGAAAATACCCTATCAAAGACTTACATCAATTTAATAGCTTTCTACCTTTTCATGAGATGAGCTTTCTTCTGTGGATAATGGCTGATACCTATTTAGTGCCATTCTGTGGGAGGTGGTGTGTTTTGTCACCACTGCCTCTGTGGTGGACTGTATACTCCTAAACAGGAGTGGGAATAAACAAGGCAATATGAGACAGCCATCTAATATAAATACTACACTCCCTATGAGAGTCTTGAATTTGCCAAAAGGATGAGAACCATCCACCAAAAAGAGTCTGGAGTTCAACTTTTTCCAGGTTTGGACTGGAACACTGGTATAACTTTCTCATTTTAGCAGTGATTTCCATAACCACCCGTCCATTGTTCTTGGTGTCTAATCAACAGTTAGTTAAATTTATTGCAGATTCTTCCTTCTAAGGCCAGCAGGTAATCTAATGCTGGTCTGTTTTGGTAGACTGCATTTCTTATTTATGTAGACTGTACAGCTAAGATATCTAAAGCTTTAGATGTTTCATTAGTTATAATTTCTAAGACTGCTTGTAATCTGATAATCCAATTAACCTTGTAGATGGGAGTATGACATCCCCACATCCCATCTTGTGCCCAAGTAGCTGGACCATAATAGTTAATTATTCTCTTTGGAGTCCAATCTCTATCTCTCCAATCACCGATTTGTATATCCCTTCTTAGGTCCACTGCTCATTTGCTCCTATTTTTAGGCTCATCATAAATAGGATATCCTAGTCTTTCCCTGTGTTAAGGGTAATAGAAAGAATGATGATTTTATAATACCTAACACACATGTTCCTGTCCATTTTTCTGGCAACTACGTATAGGTTCATTAACCACAGATCCAATAGAGACCTGCAGGTGCTTATTGCAACAGCAATGTTAGTTTTCTATTACTCCAATTGAAAAGGGCTCTAAGATATCATTTGCCATATAAACGGTCAAAAGGGGAAATTAATTATACCTCAAATCTAATTTTCTTATTATCTTTTCAAACTATATTTATCATACTGTTTATCATGATGATTATTAAGCACTTCTTTTTCTTTTTTTCTGATTCTCAAATGGTAAAATGTGTTTGCATAAGAAAGTTTGGAAAAAACAGAAAAATAGTAACAATATCCATATTTCCACTTCTTGACATTAGCATTTTAACATTTTTATGTAGTTGATGCATGTGTGTTTTTTTTTTTTAATTTTTTTTTTTTTTTTTTTTCCAGAAAGACCTCACTCTTGTCCAGTCTGGAGTGTAGTGGCACAATCATGGGTCACTGCAGCCTTGACCTCCCAGGCTCAAGTGATCCTCCTTAAGTAGCTGGACTCACAAGCATATGCCACCATGACTGCCTCATTTTTTATTTTTATTTTATGTAGAGATCATGTCTTACTTTGTTACCCAGGCTGGTCTTGAACTCCTGGGCTCAAGTGATCCTCCTACCTTGAAAGCTGAAACTGGATCCCTTTCCAATAACCTATACAAACATTAACCCCAGATGGATTAAAGATTTAAAAATAAGACCTAATACCATAAAAATTCTAGAAGAAAACCTAGGCAATACCATTCAGAACATAGGCATAGGCAAGGACTTCATGACTAAAACATGAAAAGCAATGGCAACAAAAGGCAAAATAGACAAAGGGGATCTAATTAAACTTAAGAACTTTTTCACAGCAAAAGAAACTATCATTTGAATGAACCAGCAACCAACAAAATGGGGAAAAAAATTGCAATCTACTCAGCTGACAAAGGGCTAATATCTAGAATCTACAAAGAACCTAAACAAATTTACAAGAAAGCAAACAACCTCATCAAAAAGTGGGCAAAGGATATGAACAAACTCTTTTCAAAGGAAGACATTTATTCAGCCAACAAACAAAATAAAGCTCATTATCACTGGTAGTTAGAGAAATGCAAATCAAAACTACATTGAGATACCATCTTATACCAGTTAAATGGCAATCATTAAAAAAAATAAGACAGCAGATGCTGGAGAGGATGTGGAGAAATAGGAACAATTTTACACTGTTGGTGGGAGTGTAAATTAGTTCAACAATTGTGGAAGACAGTGTGGTGATTCCTCAAGGATCTAGAAATATAAATACCATTTGAGCCAGGAATCCCATTATTGTACCAGTCTTTAATTTTTTCTATGTATTTAAGAATGCTGAGAAGAAAATTTGAAGGTAAAATAAAGTTAGAATTAAAACTATTCTATTCCCAAATTCTATGACTGCACATATCTAAACCATAACTCATCAT
This sequence comes from Sapajus apella, assembly GCF_009761245.1. Classification (NCBI taxonomy): domain Eukaryota; kingdom Metazoa; phylum Chordata; class Mammalia; order Primates; family Cebidae; genus Sapajus; species Sapajus apella. The sequence continues at coordinate 32,054 of NW_022437399.1, forward strand.
TGATCTTTCCAAACTATTCCCCATCTAGAATTCTCCATTTGCACAAATGTCACCTTATTGAAAAACTGTGGTTCGAAATGCTGGAATGTCACCTTGTTGAAAAACTGTGGTTTGAAATACTGGAGAGATCCTTCATTCCTCTCTTCTTTTCTGGCTTCATATTTACTAGTCCCAAGTCTATTGAGTCTTCCTTTCAAATGTGTTCTATATGTTTCACTAACTTTGCATTCCCACTGACATGACCTTGAATCCATCTCCTGTCTATTTCAGTATTCCACTTTCTAACTTGATTTTCATGTCTACTGTGTCACCATCAATGTTATCCTGTCACTTCCCTGCTCACAAGTTTTCAGTGGTTCCTTATCTATCTCTCAAATGTTGTCCCCAACTATTCCCTTATACAATCCCCGGTCTTCAAGCAAACCAGTCCATTTCTCATTGCATTCTTGTAGTCATGCTTTAATCATACTCTGCCGCCTGAAATAATTTCTCCCTCCCCTTTGTAATAATTCAATCTATCAGCTGGCACTTAATACATGCTAAACCTATTATTGTTATTTTTACATGTAGACATAATCTTATCACTATAGATCTATAGCCTTGCTCCTCATTATACTCAGAGACTGCTTAAGAATATAACCTCCAGGAGTGCAGAAATCATGCCTTTCTTGATCACTGACTTAACTCCAGTACACAGGAAATATGTATTGAGGGGGATCCAAGATGGCCAATTAGGAACAGCTCAGGACTACAGCTCCCAGCAAAAGCATGAAGGGTGAGTGGGTGCCACATTTCCAGATGGATTTTTATTGCCCACAGACCAGGAGATTCCCAGGTGGAGGAGCTCCATGGGTCAAAAGTGCTGCTATTTTGGCCAGCGTGGTGGGTCTCTGCGCTGGCCTAAACAGCCGCAAAATACGTGGGTCCGGGGACCATTTTAGCTGGCAATTGGAGAGCCTGGGAGACAGAGTCACCCATTCAGCTTACAAAAAGGGGACTGAAACAGGGAGCCAGGCCAGGAGATTCCTGGGCAAAAAACTGCCATGAATATCCAACGTGGCTGTTTCAGCTGGCGCAGAGGATAGCCACACGGGAAATCACACAGATCCGGCCACCTTTTCAACAGGCAACTGGAACACCTGGGAGATAGAGTCACCCATTCAACTGAAAAAAAAAATGACTGATACAGGGAGCCAGGGCCAGGAGATTCCTGGGTGAAAAAGCACCATGAGCCTTCAGTGCGGCTGTTTCAGCTGGCCCAGCGGGTCTCTCCATGAAATCTCATACAAATCCAGGCACCTTTTCAACTGGTGACTGGAATGCCTGGGAGACAGAGTCACCCGTTCAACTTAAAAAAAGGGGAACTGAAACAGGGAGCTAGGCCAGGAGATTCCCTGACAAAAAAGTGCCATGAGTCTCCAGTGGTTGTTTCAGCTGGTGCAGAGGGTCTATACACAAGGAATCACACAAATCCAGGAGCCATTTCAACTGGTGACTGGGACACCTGGGAGACAGAGTCACCCATTGAACTGAAAAAAAGGAGTCTGAGGCAGGGAGCCAGGTGATCAGGCTCTGCAGGTTGCACCCCCACAAAAAATAGTAATCTGAAACACTCTGGATTGAGAGTTTCACAGCAAGCACAGCTGCACCTGGGACAGTCCAGCTCTGTGAGAGGTGTCTGCCATTACTGAGGCAGTCCACCACTACTCAGGTAGTCCACCATTGCTGAGGCAGCCTGTCATTGCCAAGACAGTCCACCATTACAGAGGTGGGCCACCATTGCTGAGGCAATTCTAACTATATCCCTATAAAAAGGACTGCAGGGAAGTTCACATAGCAACTGGGCAGAGTCCACTGCAGCTCAGCAAAGCCTCTGCAGGCAGACTGTGACTAGACTGCCTCCTCGCTGGGCAGGGAAGCCCTGAAAAAAGGCAGCAGCAGGACAGTAACTTATAAATAAAGCCCTACGTCCTAGGACAGAGCACTTGGGGGGAAAAAAAGGTGTTTATGAGTTTTGCTGCAGCAGATTTAAACATACTTGCCCAGCAGTTCTGAATGGAAAAACGGAGCTCACAGCTCAGCAGTTGAGCTCCTATAAAGGACAGATTGTCTCCTCAAGCAGCTCCCTAACCACCATATATCTAAAGAGCCACCTCATAAAGGAGATCTCAGACTGACATCTGGTGGGTATTCTTCTGGGACAAACATAGCAGAAGAAACTGGCAGCAAGCCTTACTATTCTGCAGCCACTGCAGGTGATCCCCAGGCAAGCAGAGCCTGGAGTGGAGCTCAGCAGTCCTACAGCAGAGAGGCCTGACTGTTAGAAGGAAAACTAAGAAAGAGAGAAATAACTCTAACATCAACAAAAAGAATGCCCACTCGACACACCATCCAAAAGTCACCAACTACAAACACCACAGGCAAATAAATACAAAAAGATGGGAAGAAACCAGTGCAAAAAGGATAAAAACACCTAAAACCAGAAAGCCTCTCTTCCTCCAAGAGATCACAATTCCTCACCAGCAAGGGAACAAAGCTGGATGGAGAATGAATCTGATGAATTGACAGAAACAGGCTTCAGAAGGTGGGTAATGAGAAACTTCTCTGAGCTAAAAGAACATAGTCTAACCCAATGCAAAGAAATTAAGAAACTTGAAAAAAGGTTTGATGAAATGCTAATGAGAATAAACAGCTTAGAGAGGGGAATATAAGTGAATTGATGGAGCTGAAAATCACAACATGAAAACTTCATGAAGCATATACAAGTTTCAACAGCCAAGTTGACCAAGCAGAAGAAAAGATATCAGAGGTTGAAGGTCAACTTAATGAAATAAAACAAGGCAAAATTAGAGAAAAAACAGTAAAAAGAAATGAATAAAGTCTCCAAGAAATATGGGACTATGTGAAAAGACCTAATCTATGTTTGATAGGTGTACCTGGATGTGATGGACAGAATGAATCCAAGCTGGAAAATACTCTTCAGGATATTATCCAGGAAAACCTCCCCAACCTAGAAAGGCAGGCAAATATTAAAGTACAGGAAATACAGAGAACAACATAAAGATATTCCTCAAGAAGAGTAATCCCAAGACACAAAATCGTCAGATTTACCAGGGTTGAAATGAAGGAGAAAATGCTAAGGACAGCCAGAGAGAAAGTCCTGGTTACCCACAAAGGGAAGCCCATCAGACTCACAGCAGATCTCTCAGCAGAAACCCTACAAGCCAGAAGAGAGTAGGGGCCCATATTCAACATCCTTAAAGAAAAAAACTTTCAAGCCAGAATTTCATATCTAGCCAAACTAAGCTTCATAACTAAAGGAGAAATAAAATCCTTTATGGACAAGCGCAATTGCTGAGAGATTTCATCACCACCAGGCCTACTTTACAAGAGGTCCTGAAAGCAGTGCTGAACATAGAAAGGAACAACCAGTACCAGCCACTCCAAAAACATAACAAATGGTAAAGAGCATCAACACAATGAAGAAACTACATCAACTAAAGGGCAAACAGCAGCTAGTATCAAAATCGCAGGATCAAATTCAAACATAACAATATTTACCCTAAATATAAATGGACTAAATCCTCCAATCAAAAGACACAGATTGGCAAGTTGGATAAAAAGTCAAAACCCATTGGTGTGCTGTATTCAGGAAACCCATCTCACAAGCAAGGATACACATGGGCTCAAAATAATGGGAGGGAGGAAGATTTACCAAGCAAATGGAGAGAAAAAAAAAAAGCAGGAGTTGCAATTCTAGTCTCTGATAAAATAGACTTTAAACCAACAAAGATCAAAAGAGACAAAGAAGGATATTACATAATGGTAAAAGGATCAATGCAGCAACAAGAAAAGCTAACGATCCTAAATATATATGAACCCAATACAGGAGCACCCAGATACATAAAGCAAATTCTTAATGACTTACAAAGAGATTTAGACTCTCACATAATAATAGTTGGAGGTTTTAACACCCCACTGTCAATAATAGACAGATCAATGAGACAGAAAATTAACAAGGCTATCCAGGACTTGAACTCAGACCTGGACCAAGCAAACCTAATAGACATTTACAGAACTCTCCACCCCAAATCCACAAAATATACATTCTTCTCAGCATCACATCACACCTACTGTAAAATTGACCACATAATTGGAAGTAAATTGCTCCTCAGCAAATGCAAAAGAATGTAAATCATAACAAACAGTCCCTCAGATCACAGTGCAATCAAGTTAGAACTCAGAATTCAGTAACTAACTCAGAACCACACAGCTTCATGGAATCTGAACAACTGGTTCTTGAATGTTGACTAAACAATGAAATGAAGGCAGAAATAAAGATGTTCTTCAGAACCAGTGAGAACGAAGGCACAACATACCAGAATCTCTGGGACACATTTAAAGCAGTCTCTAGAGGAAAATATATAGCAATAAATTCCCACATAAGAAGGAAAGATCTAAAATCAACATCCTATTGTCAAAATGGAAAGAGCTAGAGGAGCAAGATCAAAAAAACTCAAAACCTAGCAGAAGACAAGAAATAACTAAGATCAGAGCAGAACTGAAGGAGACAGAAACATAAAAAACATTGAAAAAAAAAACAATAAATCTAGGAGCTGTTTTTTTTTTTCAAAAAGATCAACAAAATAGACAGACTACTAGCCAGATTAATAAAAAAGAAAAGAGAGAATAATCAAACAGATGCAAGAAAAACTGATAAAGGAGATATCACCACAGATTCCACAGAAATACAAACTTTCATCAGAGATTATTACAAACAACTCTATGCACATAAACTAGTAAACCTGGAAGAAATGGATAAATTCCTGGACATTGCCTCCTCCCAATCCTAAACCAGGAAGAAGTCGAAACCCTGAATAGACCAATAACAAGGCCTGAAGTTGAGGCAGCAATTAAGAGCCTACCACCCAACAAAAGCCCAGGTCCAGATGGGTTCATATCCTAATTCCACCAGACATACAAGGAGGAGCTGGTACCATTCCTTCTGAAACTATTCCAAACAATGTAAAAAATGGGAATCCTTCCCAAATCATTTTATGAGACCAATATCATACTGATACCTAACCTCTGCAGAGACTCAACAAGAAAAGAAAACCAGGTCAATATCCATGATGATCATGGATGCAAAAATCTTCAATAAAATGCTGGCAAACTGATTGCAACAGCACATCAAAAAGCTTATCACCATGATCAAGCAGGATTCATCCCGAGGATGCAAGGCTGGTTCAACATATGCAAGTCTATAAATGTAATTCACCACATAAACAGAACCAAAGACAAAAACCACATGATTATCTTAATTGATGCAGAGAAGGCTTTTGACAAAACTCAACAGCCCTTTATGCTGAAATCTTCAATAAACTAGGTATTGATGGAATGTATCTCAAAATAATAAAAACTATTTACCGCAAACCCACAGCCAATATTATACTGAATGGGCAAAAACTGGAAGCATTCCCTTTGAAATCTGTCACTAGACAAGGATACTCTCTCTCACCACTCCTATTCAATATAGTCTTCAATACTGGAAGTTCTAGCCAGAGCAATCAGGCAAGAAAAAGAAATAAATGGTATTCAATTAGGAAAGGAGGAAGTCAAATTGTCTCTATTTGCAGACGATGTGATTGTAATTTAGAAGACTCCATCTTCTTAGCCCAAAATCTCCTGACACTGATAAGCAATATCAGCAAAGTCTCAGGATACAAAATCAATGTGCAAAAATCACAAGCATTCCTATACACCAATAACAGACTTAAAGAGAGCCAAATCAAGAACGAACTACCAGTCACAATTGCTACAAAGAGAATAAAATACCTAGGAATACAACTAACAAGGACTGTAAAGGACCTCTTCAAGGAGAAGTACAAAGCACTGCTCAATGAAATAATAATAATAATAAAAAAAACAAAAACAGATGGAGAAACATTCCATGTTCATGGTGAGGAAGAATCAACATTGTGAAAATGGCCATACTACCCAAAGTGATTTACAGATTCAGCACTATCCCCATCAAACTATCAATGAACTTCACAGAACTGGGAAAAAGCACCTCAAACTTTATATGGAACCAAAAGAGAGCCCACATAGCCAAGTCAATTCTAAGCAAAAAGAACAAAGCGGGAGGCATCACACTACCTGACTTCAAACAATACTACAAGGCTACAGTAATCAAAACAGCATAGTTCTGGTAACAAAACAGAGATATAGTCCAATGGAACAGAACAGAAGCCTCAGAGGCAACACCACACATCAACAAGCAACTGAACTTTGACAAACCTGACAAAAGGAAGCAATGCGGAAAAGATTCCCTGTTTAATAAATGGTGTTGGGAAAACTGGCTAGCCATGTGCAGAGCAGAAACTGTACCACTTCCTGATACCTTACACTAAAATTAACTCCAGATGGATTAAAGACTTAAACATAAGACATAACACCATAAAAACCCTAGAAGAAAATCTAGGCAAAACCATTCACGACATAGGCGTAGGCAAGGACTTCATGACTAAAACACCAAAAGCATTGGCAGCAAAAGCCAAAATAGACAAATGGGACCTAATCGAACTCCACAGCTTCTGCACGGCAAAATAAACAATCATTAGAATGAATTGGCAACCAACAGAATGGGAAAAAAATTTTGCAGTCTACCCATGTGACAAAGTGCTGATATCCAGAATCTACAAAGAACAAAAACAGATTTACAAGAAAAAAACAAACAAGCCCATTCAAAAGTGGGCAAAGGATATGAACAGATACTTTACAAAAGAAAACATACATGAAGCCAACAAACATATGAAAAGATGCTCATCATCACTGGTCATTAGAGAAATGCAAATCAAAGCTACATTGAGATACCATCTCACACCGGTTAGAATGGCGATCATTAAAACACCTGGAGACAACAGATGCTGGAGAGGATGTGGAGAAATAGGAACATTTTTACACTGTTGGTGGGAGTGTAAATTAGTTCAACCACTGTGGAAGACAGTGTGGCGATTTCTCAAGGACCTAGAAATAGAAATTCTATTTGACCTAGCAATCCCATTACTGGGTATATATCCGAAGGATTACAAAATCGTTCTACTATAAGGACACGTGCACATGAATGTTCATTGCAGCACTGTTTACAATAGCAAAGACCTGGAACCAACCCAAATGCCCATCTTTTTACATTTAATGTTGTGATATTTTCTACATATGCTCATATCATTCTTTCCCCTCAAAAAAAGGCTAATGTATTTTCTAGCATCCACAAATATCAGGAAAGAATATCAAATATAATACGTGTTTTGAGATATGAGAGATACTTTAGATCCTCCCCTAAAAAAGTAACCTTTTAGGAAACCCAGCCAAAATGCAGACACATATATAGACAGATAGTAAGTTAATACATATGGGAAAAGTCCAATGTTAGTCCATTAAAGACAAGTTCCAGGGGGACTTTGTAATAACTGTTTATGATTATGACAGTGAACGCTATCTTTCCTCACCTTTACCCCTACATCTCACATTCATCATCGAGCCTCTCAAAAGCCATCTGCATCAGTTCACACATGCCTTGATTCTTGGACAAATCCCACCACAGAGAATGAGGCACCTGAGAATTTCCACTTGAAGACCCCACTGATCCAAATTCAAGATATTCTCAGTATGGGTCCCACTCTTACTCTTTCACTCACTTCCCAGAAAACTTGTTTCTGTCTGTTCTCCCAGCTCTCTCAGATTCTCTTTATATGTTTTGATTTCAGACATGAAAATGGTCAAAAGAAAGCTTAGTATAATAGGAAAAATTTAGAACTAAGGTATGAAAAACAAGTTTAATAACTGTACCACTTGCCTGAAAGTCCTGGCCACAAATATTGAAATCCTAGTGGCCTTGTTTGTTGAATTAAAAAATGTTACTCATGTGTATCTGTTCTCCCCTGCCTTCCTTATCCTCTATTATATTTGTATGCATGTGCACATGTGTGTGCATGTGTGCATGAGTACATGCAGATAAGTGTACACACACACACAAAACTTTCACACCTCATATTCTAACCTAGCCTGAGGCTTCTGTCATTTTGTAGCTTGTCCCAGAAGAACAATACCCAGACCTGCCTCCGTACTTAGTCACCTATTATTTTTCAAAACGCGATCATTTCTTTCTTAGTAATACTTGTGCTACATTTACTAAATTTTCTTCTTCCAACTCCTCAAAAAATGCTTTCATTGAATGAGTCTTTCTTCCACCTTTTATAAGAAGGACACATAAAAATCACTTCACTAAATAGAATTTCTGCCTCAGTCCTATAAAATAATTCAAGATATTGTTTATAGGGTGATTTAATGTCATTTCTACACATTAGATTTCTGCCGGTCCTTTATGAACTATCTTAAAAGAGAGCTAATTTGGCTTAGGAAAAAATTTCATCTCTGTAGATTTATATGTGAGCATTGGGCTACCAGAAAAAAACTATCAAATATTTATTGTTTGGAGCCTTAAATTTGAGAAACTTTAGAAGCATACGTTTTCCCCACACTATTATCAGCTCATTTCTATTGCATACTATTTATCTCTTCTGCTTTCTTTGGTTAGATTCTGTTTTAGCCTTCTGTGTCCTATTTTTTACAGTGTTCCAATTTCTGAACTACATCAAGTAGATGGAATGTAAATATTAAAATCAGGATGCCAGGTTAGCCTCTTAAATTAACAAATAAATGTTATTCTAATTACACATTTATCACTGCAGCTATATTAAGAGATTTAGGTGAAGTTAAATATGCACATGCAACATCAACCTCAAACTGCCTATTACAAAAGAATGTGTAGGCAAGAAAGACCATGTATGTTTCATGGCACCATGGGGTTGACTTGGAGAAAATACTGAATAATTCAGAATAAATGTAGTCAGAAATGTCTTTAAAGTGTTTCCATAAAATTTAACTTATAACTAAATAGTGCCTTCCATAACTTCCTGGAGGCTCTTAAAAACATAACCCAGACCAGCATGAATACATATTTCAATAACACATTTTAAAATGAGCAGTATGTGTCAGCTTCATTTTAAATTCAACAAGACAGAGATACAAAGTAAATTCATGTAAATCTTGGAAAATTTAAAGAAAAAAATTCAAGTCACAATTTGGTGCTAACCATGACACTTTTCTGTAGGTAAATGTACCAGTGATATTTGTATTATGCTTTCAATCCAAAGCCTAAAATTGTTATGGTCATTGAAACCTACCTATTTATTCAATGAGTACACTTGTAGTTACTTGAAAAAGAGGTCTCATAATTGCTTCATATAAAATATAATTCATTGACAGAAAATGATTTCTATCAACATAGCCACTCAAAATTCTACCTTCATTCTCAAACTTTTCAAAATATTTGCCACCCACTAGGCCTCACAATTTTGTTTTTTAGTGCTGATTTTAAAACATTTCAGTAGTTTTAAAGTAGGTGATCATTAAAAAGGAGAAAAGGAAGGCTAAAGATTGATAAAAGTTATCTAAGATTGCCCTTGAGTTATGTTTAGATAGGATCAGAATCAAGATCTAAGAGTTTAGAATGTCTGCCTTTTATCTGCATTATATCTAGAAAACAATCTAGAAAAAGAGGGAGGCAGGTTTCCTGCTAAGCTTTAACTCACACATCTCTGAGGTGACAGTGATATGGGCTTGTTTGGAGTCAGAAAAATTTGTGGCATGTAGAACTATCAATGAAAAATATTTCATTTTTAAATGACAGGTTGAGTATTCTTATCTAAAATACTTGGGCCAAGAAGTGTTTTGGGTTTCTGGTTTTTAAGATTTGGGGATATTTACATATAAATAATATGATATCTTGGGGATGGAACCTCAAATTAAACATAAAATTCAGTTATGTTTCATATATACCTTATACATATAGCCTGAAGGTAATTTTATAAAATATTTTAAATAATTTTATGCATAAAACACAATTTGTGATAAGTACTCACAAGTGGAATTTCTTACATGTGGTGTCATGCTGGTGCTCAAAAAGTTTCAGATTTTGGAGCACTATGGATTTCAGATTTCCAGATTAGAAATCTGTATTAACAAAAACAACAATTTTCTATTTTTCTTTATATATGTTCTAATATTCCTTATATTTCAGTTACATTGTCTTTTTATTTAGGTTGCTTATCATCACAGAATTTAAAGGATCCAACAGTTTTAAAATCATACTACAAATAGTCCTCTCCTCCCACTACATTTCATAAGTCTTAAAGACAAGTACTCTAAACGATTGTAGCTTTCTCTTAAACTAACTCTTAGAAAAGAAAGAAAAAATAAACACTTATTTGGAGAATGTAAAGTCCTTTTAATTACCAGGCCAAGAGGGACATTAAAATGAGACAGCAATCATGCCCTACTCCCTTCTTTGAGCTATGTAATCCTCTCTTGAAACTGCCTGTTATTGCCACAAGTAGCTATACATTAACCTAACAATGGACCAAAACCCCACAATTTATAGCTTAACAGTATATAGCCAATCATCAATCGATGTAAAGCAATGAGATTTCCTGACAAATAACTTTGTATCAATCCACTCCCTGTTCCCTTTTGATGCCTTCAAAAATCCACTTGTAACTGCTGCTAATCAATATATATTCAGGACCACTTGGATGCTCTTGGGTTGCAATCCTCAAGCTTGGGCCAAATGAACTCTATACTTATATTAATTGTGCCTCAGCTTCTTCCTTTTAGGTCAGCAACACCATAAACCCAAATAATGTTCATTTTTCTATTTCTGTACTTTTTAAAATTTTAGACATGGTTTATTGATATTGCACAACAAAAGATAAGAATTTAGCTAAGGACTTGGCTTGATCTTGGCTCACTGCAACCTCCACCTCCTGAGTTCAAGCGATTGTCCTGCCTCAGCCTCCTGAGTTGCTGGAACTACAGGTGTGTGCCACCATGCTTAGCTAGTTTTTGCATTTTTAGCAGTGAAGGGATTTCACCATGCTAGCCAGGATGGTCTCCACCTCCTGCCCTCATGATCTGCCCACCTCAGCATCTGGAAATGCTGGGATTAGAGGCCTGAGCCACCTGGCCCAACCAAGAATTATTATTATACCCAGGCTATCTAAAAATATCTTGACTGTAGACTCACATTTAATTAACAGCTTGACATGGCACTGAATTTTAGGCTTATTTTCATTTTCTCCCTGAAGTTTGAAGGTATGACTTCTAGTTTCCTGTATTGCTGTGAAAAGTCTGAGGACATTATGATTACCAAACCTTTATGTAATTTAATTTTTTTCTCTTTGCATACTTCAAAAGATCTCTGTCTGGTATTCTGAAATGTCCTAATGATATTCTTTGTGGTGAATCTAATTTCAACCATTGACCTAGCACTAAGTGAACAGTTTCAAACTGGAAGCTTACACCTTGGCACATTTTCTTGAGTTACGTATTTCATGTATATCCCCCCGTTTTTCATTTTCTCCTTCTTAACCTCCTATTGTTTGAATAATAGGAGTTATCATTCTCTTTGATTTGACTTGAAATTTTATCATCTCCTCATCTCCCAATTTCTTTCACTTAATCTTTTCACCCTGCTTTCCTAGAAAATTTCTCAACTTTATATTATAATCCTTTTATGTATATATCAACAACTGTTGAGCAATTCCTATATATCAAGCACTGTAAAATATTTGTTTTCCATGAAAGACAATTCATTGCATATATCTAATATATTTGGTTTTGGTTTTCTCAATCCTTCCATTTATTTGATTTTCACTTTTTCTTTTTTCATCTGTACCCACTTGCTAGGCCCACACTCGTTCTCAGTTTTCTTCTACTAATGCATTGAATAATTTATGAATCTGTTACTTCGGCACTGCTTGTCCTCTCCTATTAGCCTCCTATTCCCACGTGCTATAGGTTTCTCATCAGGTGGTACCTCACGTCATTCTTTGAGACTTCTTTCCTAACTTTTGCTGGGTCTGTATCAGAACTCCAACAGTAATTTTTCAGCCCTCAACCTTCATTTTTCTTACTGTGAATTTCTCACTGAGGTTCATTATTCTTACCTTTTTTGCATGGTTTTCATCAAAAGGCATGATTTTCTTTGTTATTAACAAACGTGAGTAATTAGCAATCAATTAATTTATACGTTTTGAAGGAAATAAACCATTTTACACCCTAATTTTTCTGACATTTGATACATCAAGGAGACTTTTAGAGCCCTTCCAATTTTTAAGGTGATTTTTAGCCTTGAAATTTCTGCTCTAGACTTCTACCCACTGGCTAATAGATCTGATCATTTCAATTGTTTGATTGCAGCATCACTTTCTAATCTGGCCACTTCTGCAGAGTCAAGAAACTGGCATCGAAATAAGTCATAGCCTTCCAGATTCATGCAGGTTTTTCATTACATGAAGTTTTACAACTTCCTCTGCAGGAGAAAATTATTGCATACTAGATTTTATTTTCTACCTATTCAAATACGTTTCCAAATACTCATTTATATTCATTCATGTATTCCAATTATTCATTCAGTAAGAGAGTGTGTGTGTGTGTGTGTGTGTGTGTGAGATATTAAATTGCTGAAAGGAAAAGTAATACAAAGTTTATCCTTAATATGTTGTTTTATATATTTTATACATCTAAAATGAGCTGTCAGCCTTAATTTTCCATAACTAATCAGTTTAGAAACACTTCCACCTCTATATTTTATTTACCCTTTTATGGATGGATTTTTATATGGGTTTTTCCCCCCAATTGCTAGTTTGAACTTATTTCAACCTCCTAAATTGGATGCTACTGAAAATAACTTTCATCAAAAACTTTGAGACTTATTTTTCACAGGTTAGAAATTGAAATCTACTTACATTAGAATGACATGCTAGAGTGACACGACAGCTACTTGGTTCTGCCCTAAGCAGCCTTTGTTCTCCTGCTTTTGACCTAGAAGGCATCCGTGCTTTATAAATACTCATAAGCATATATAAAATATTAGGTGGGCAGTTTTATTCTTTATTCTATTTATCTAAATCTATAACTCTTTGAGGTAAGGGGAACAACTAAAAATGAAATGTCTTAGTATTTTTCACTTTGTGTTTCCTTTGCTGGGTATTTGAGGATAAAATGAAATCATCTATGTGAAATAAATTTGTAAGCTTAAAAAACTCTATATAAGTATAAGGAATTGTTATTGTGTCAGGTATTATTGAAAAGTTAATATCTGGTATTTTTTCAACCAACTTGTAGTTTGACAAATAGTGTCCTCTAGAGAAGTTAAAACAATCATGAGTCCAAACTTACTGTATTTGGATATATAGGCTGACTTGAAGGTATAGAATAAGATTTTCCATTCAAAAGGTAACCGAAGAAGAGCATATGTGTTTATACCTATGTCAAACAAAATAGACTTTAAGTCAAAAATTGTCACAAGAGAAAAAGAAGGTTATTATATAATTATAAAGGTATAAATTCATCAAGAGGATATAACAATTATAAATGTATATGCAGCCAACATTGAAGCACATAAGTACATAAGGCAAGTATTACCAGATTTGAAGGGAGACAGACGGCAATACGACAATAGTAGAGAACTTCCACATCTCACTTTCAACAACATATAAGTCATCCAGACAGAAAACAGTAAGGACCCAGCTAACTTAAACAACACTGTAGACCAAATAAACCTAACAAATACATAGCTAACATTTCAATGAACTGCAACAGATTATATATTCTTTTCAAACAGACATAGAATATTTTTCAGTATAGATCCTATGTTAGACTACAAAACAAGTCTTAACTAATTTAAGAAGACTGAAATCATATTAAACAACCTTTCCACTCACAATATTAAATTATAAATCAACAACAGGGGGAAAATCAGAAATTCACAAATATGTAGAAATTAACACATTCCTGATCACCGAGTCAGAGAAGAGTCAAAAGAGAAATGGAAAAGTACCTTGACACAAGTGAAAATAGAAAAATGACATATTAACACTTACAAGATGCAGTCAAAGCAGTTCTAAAAATGGAAGCTTATAGTGACAAGTGCCTACATTTAAAAAGGAGAAATATTTCAAATGAACAATCTAATGTTACACCTCAAGTAACAAGAAAATAGCAACTAAATACAAAGTCAGCAGAAGAAAATAATAAAGATTGGAGCAGAAAAAAATGAAATAGAGTCTAGAGTGACAATAGAAAGATCAAGGAAACTAAGATTTGATTTTGGAATGATAACATTGACAAATCTTTAGTTATATGATGGAAAACGAGAGATGACTCTCAGATAAGTAAAATTATAAATGTAAGAGAAGGCATTATAACTGGTAATAAATACAAAGGATCGTAAGAGAAAGCTGTGAACAATTATACACGAAATGGATAACCTAAAATAAATGGATAAATTCCCAGAAACATATATGTTACAAGACTAAATCATGAAAAAATAAAACTAAGAAGAGACAAATAAAGAGTAAGGAGATGAAATCAGTAATCAAAACCTCCTAACAAAGAAAAAGCCCAGGATCTGATGGATATGCTAGCAAACTCTAATGAACATTTACAGTAGAATAATTATCAATCTTTCTCAAAGGCTTCCAAAAGAAATTGAAGAATAGGGAAGATTTCCAAACTAATTTTATAAGGCCAGCATTACCCTCATACCAAAGGCAGACAAGGACACTACAAGAAAAGAAAATTACAGGCCAAAATTCCTGGTAAACAAAGATGCAAAAATCTTCAACAAAATATTAGCAATCCTATTTCTCAGCACATTAAAAGAATTATATACTGTGATCAAGTGGGATTTATCCACGAGGTACAAAGATGCTTCAATATGCACAATTTGATACATCAAATTAATAAAATGTAGGATAAAAATATGATTATCTTAATAGTACAGAAAAAGCATTCCATGTAATTTAACACCCTTTTATAGTTTTTAAAAATCTCTCTACAAATTAAATACAAAGGAATGTATCTCAACACAATGCAGGCTATATATGATAATCTTACAGACTATCATACTCAATGTTAAAAAATTGAAAGCTTTTCCTCAAAGATCAGGAACAAAACAAGGAAGCCAACTCTTGCCAGTTCTACAAAATATTATACCAGAAGTCTTAGCCAGAGCAAGTAGGCCATAAAAAGACATACGAGGCATCCACATCAGAAATAAAAAGTAAAATTATCTGTTTGCTGATACCATACTCTTATGGAAAACCCTAATGACTTCAACACTACTATAACTAATAAACAAATTCAATAGCGTTACAAGATACAAAAGGCAACATACAAAAATCGGTTGTGTTTCTATATACACAATGAACTATCCACAAAAGAAATTAAGAAAACAGTCCCATTTACAATTGTATCCAAACATAAAATACTAAGAAACAAATTTGACCAAGAAGGTAAAACTTCTTCACATTGAAATCTATAAAACATTAATGGAAAAAAACTAAAGTCACAAATTAATAAAAAAAGATTCTACATTTATGGATTCAAAGAACTAATGTTGTTAAAATGTCCACACTACCCAAAACAATCTGCAGATTCAATGTAATCCCTATGAAAATCCCAAATGTCATTTTTCTTATTAATAGAAAAACAATTATAAAATTTATATACAACTGCAAAATACCCTGAACAACCAAAGCAATCTTGAGCATAAAAAGCAAATCTGGATATATCATACTACCTGATTTCACCATATGCTACAAAGCTATAGTAACCAAAATAGCATGATACTGGCATACAAACAGACATACAAATGAATAGAATAAGCAATCCCAGAAATAAATCCAGGCCTTTTGGTCAATTAAACTTTGACAAAGGTGCCAAGAACATATGATGGGGAAAGAGCCATGTCTTCAATAAATGGTGTTGGGAAAACTCAATATTACATAGGCAGGAGAATAAAATTGGATGCTTATTTTAGCATATTTACATATATATAACAGCTTAAAATTGAATAAAGAATAAAATGTAAGACCTGTTACTGTAAAACAGTCTGGACAATTACTTTTTTTATATAATTATGACACCAAAATACAGGCAACAAAAGCAAAAATAAGTACATGGAATTATTTCCAACTAAATATTTTACTCTCAAAGACACATGCACGTTTATATTCATTGTGGCACTGTTTACAATAACAAAGACCTGGAACCAACCCAAATGTCCATCATCAATAGACTGGATAAAGAAAATGTGGCACCTATACACCATGGAATACTGTGCAGCCATAAAAAAGGATGAGTTCATGCCCTTCATAGGGACATGGATGAATCTGGAAACCATCATTCTCAGCAAACTGACACAAGAAAAGAAAACCAAACACTGCATTTTTATCACTCATAGGTGGGTGTTGAACATTTAGAACATGTGGACACAGGGAGGGGAGCATCACACATTGCAGTCAGTTGGGGGGTCTAGGGGAGACAGCAGGGGGTGAGGAAGGTGGGGAGGGATAATGAGGGGACAAATACCAGATATAGGTGATGGGGAAATGAAGGCAGAAAACCACCTTGCCACGTATGTACCTATGCAACAATCCTGCATGATCTGCACATGTACCCTAGAACGTAAAGTACAATAAAAAAAAAAAGAGGAAATAATCAACAGTGATAAAACAACTTACAAAATGGGAGAAAATATTTACAAACCAGGCATAGGATAAGGGGCTCATATTCAAAATATATAAGAAATTGAAAGTCAATAGAAAGAAAATAAATAACTCAATTAAAATGTGCAAATACATTCAATAGACATTTCTCAAAAGACAATATACAAATGACCAACAGGTATATGAAAAAATGTTTATTATTAATCAAAGAAATGCAAATCAAACAACAATGAGCTGTCGTCTCACACCTGTTAGAATGGTTATTAACAAAATGATAAAAGATAAGCATTGGCAAGGATGTGGATAAAAGAGAACCCTTGTGGACTGTTGCTGGGAACATAAATTGGTACAGCCATTATGAAAAACAGGATGGAGGTTTCTTTAAAAAATAAAAATGTAACTACCATGTAATCTAGCAATCCCACTTCTTGGTATATAACCAAAGGATATGAAATCCATATCTCAAAGTGATATCTGTACTCTTATGTTCATTGAAGCATCATTCCCAGTAGCCAAGATAGGTTATCAACCTAATTGTCTATCAGTGAATAATTTATAACTTATATCCATAGGAAAATAATCCATATGAAAATAATTTATATCCATAGGAAAACAATCTTTTTCCTTTTGCAATGACTGAAAGAGTAAATCCAAAAATGACTGATAACCCACTTCAATATCAAAGAAGAGTAGTAATGTGAAAGATAGCCCCTATGTACTAGAATGTCTCTGAGAAATAGACTCCCAATGTATCTTTTTTATTGCATTTTAGGTTTTGGGGTACACGTGAAGAACATGCAAGATTGTTGCATAGGTATACACGTGGCAGTGTGATTTGCTGCCTTCCTCCCCCTCACATATATCTGGCATTTCTCCCCATGCCATTCCCCCCAACTCCCCACCCCCCGCTGTCCCTCCCCTATTTCCCTCCAACAGACCCCAGTATGTAGTGTTCCCGTCCCTGTGTCCATGTGTTCTCATTGTTCAACACCCACCTATGAGTGAGAACATGCAGTGTTTGATTTTCTGCTCCTGTGTCAGTTTGCTTAGAATGATGGTTTCCAGGTTCATCCATGTCCCTACAAAGGACACAAACTCATCGTTTTTGATGGCTTCGTAATGTTCCATGATGTATATGCGCCACATTTTCCCTGTCCAGTCTGTCGTTGATGGGCATTTGGGTTGGTTCCAGGTCTTTGCTATTGTAAACTGGGCCGCAATGAACATTCTTGTGCATGTGTCCTTATAGAAGAATGACTTATAATCCTTTGGATATATACCCAGTAATGGGATTGCTGGGTCAAATGGAATTTCTATTTCTAGGTACTTGAGGAATCATCACACTGTCTTCCACAATGGTTGAACTAATTTACACTCCCACCAACAGTGTAAAAGTGTTCCTATTTCTCCACATCCTCTCCGGCATCTGTTGCCTCCAGACTTTTTAATGATCACCGTTCTAACTGGCCTGAGATGGTATCTCAATGTAGTTTTGATTTGCATTTCTCTAATGACCAGTGATGATGAGCATTTTTTCATGTTTGTTGGCCTCATGTATGTCTTCTTTTGTAAAGTGTCTGTTCATATCCTTTGCCCACTTTTGAATGGGCTTGTTTGCTTTTTTCTTGTAAATCTGTTTTTGTTCTTTGTAGATTCTGGATATCAGCCCTTTGTCAGATGGGCAAACTGCAAAAAATTTTTTCCCATTCTGTTGGTTGCTGATTCACTCTAATGACTGTTTATTTTGCTGTGCAGAAGCTGTGGAGTTTGATTAGGTCCCATTTATCTATTTTGGCTTTTGTTGCCAATGCTTTTGATGTTTTGGTCATGAAGTCCTTGCCTACGCCTATGTACTGAATGGTTTTGCCTAGATTTTCTTCTAGGGTTTTTTATGGTGTTAGGTCTTATGTTTAAGTCTTTAATCCATCTGGAGTTAATTTTAGTGTAAGGTGTCAGGAAGTGGTCCAGTTTCTGCTTTCTCATTCTGTATGTCTTTCTCATTCTGTCCACAGAAAGGGAAACCATATACTTTACCATTTGCTATAATCTCAATCAAAACTAGAGGTTTATTCTCAAATACCATGTAGGTTAATTGCATTTTACCCCAAGGCACATAATTGTCAGATTAAACAGGGTTGAAATGAAGAAAAAAATGCTGAAGACAGCCAGAGAGAAAGGTCAAGTTACCCACAAGTGAAGCCCATCAGACTCACAGCAGATCTCTCAGCAAAATGTTACAATCCGGAAGAGCGGGGCCAATAGTCAACATCCTTAAAGAAAAGAATTTCCAGACCAGAATTTTATATCCATTCAAACTTAAGTTCATAAGTGAAGGAGAAATAAAATCCTTTAGTGACAAGCAACTGCTGACATTTTGTCACTAATGGGCCAGCCTTAAAAGAGCTCCTGAAAGAAGCACTAAACATGGAAAGGAACAACCATTACCAGTCACTGTAAAAGCATACCAAATTGTAAAGACCATTGACACTATGAACAAAAGGCATGAACTAATGGGCGAAACAACCAGCTAGTATCAAAATGGAAGAATCAAATTTACACATAATGTTAACCTTAAATCTAAATGGGCTAAATGCTCCAGCCAAAAGACATAGACTGGCAAATGTATAAAGAGTCAAGACCCATCAGTTTGCTGTATTCAGGAGACCCAACTCACCAGCAAAGACACACATAAGCTCAAAATAAAGGGATTGAGGATGACATACCAAACAAGCAGAGAGGAAAAAAAACAGCAGGGGTTGCAATACTAGTCTCTGATAAAACAGACTTTAAATCAACAAAGATTAAAAGGGACAAAGAAGGGCATTACCTAATGGTAAAGAGATCAATGCAACAGGAAGAGCTAAGTATCCTAAATATATATGCACCCAATACAGGAGCACCCAGATACAAAAAGCAAGTTTGTCATGACCTAAAAAGAGACAGACTCCTACACAATAACAGTGGAAGACTTTAACAGCCTACTGTCAATATTAGATAGACCAATGAGACAGAAAATTAACAGGGAAATCTAGGACTTGAACTCAAATCTGGACAAAGTGGACCTAATAGACATCTACAGAACTCTCCATCCCAAATCCACAGAATATACATTCTTCTCAGCACCACATTACACATACAATAAAATTGACTACATAATTGAAAGTAAGTTAGTCCTCAGCAAATGCAAAATAACAGAAATCATAACAGTCTCTCAGACCATAGGGAAATCAAATTGGAACTCAGGATTAAGAACCTCACTCAAAACTGCACAACTACTTGGAAATTGAACAATCTGCTCCTCAATAACTACTGGATACGCAGTGAAATGAAGGCTGAATAAAGATGTTTTTTGAAATCAATGAGAATAAACACAATGTAACAGAATCTCTGAGACATTTACAGCAGTGTCAAGAGGAAAATTTATAGCACTAAATGCAGACATGAAAAGTGAGGGAAGATCTAAAATCAACACCCTAATGTTACGATTAAAAGAACTTAAGGAGCAAGAACAACACTCAAAAGCTAGCTGAAGACAGGAAATAACTAAGATCAGAGCAGATCTGAAAAAGACAAAGACACAAAAAACCCTTCAAAAAAAAAATCAATAAATCCAGGAACTGGTTTTTTGAAAAGATCGACAAATAGATAGCTCACTGGCCAGAGTAGTAAAAAAGAAGAGTGGAATAGATGTAATAACAAATGATAAAGAAGATATCACTACCAATCCCACAGAAATACAAACTACCATCAGAGATTACTACAAACACCTTCATGTACATAAAGCAGTAGATCAAGAAGAAATGGATAAATTCCTGGAATCTTACACCCTCCCAAGACTAAACCAGGAAGAAGTCAAATCTATAAATAGACCAATAACAATGTTTGAAGTTGAGGCAGCAATTACTAGCCTACCAACCAAAAAAAGTCCAGGACCAGACAGGTTCACAGCTGAATTCTACCAGAGGTACAAAGAGGAGCCAGCACCATCCCTTATGAAACTGATTCAAACAATACAAAAAGAGGGAATCCTATCTAAATAATTTTATGAGACCAACATCATCCTGATACCAAAACCTGGCAGAGACACAACCAAAAAAGAAAATTTCAGGCCAATATTCTTGATGAACAATTCATGTAAAAATCTTCAATAAAATACTGGCAAAACAAATGCAACAGCAAATCAAAAAGCTTATCCATCACAATCAAGTTAGCTTCATCCCAGGGATGCAAGGCTGGTTCAACATTTGCAAATCTATAAACTTAATCCATCACATAAGCAGAACCAAAGACAAAAACCACATGATTATCTCCATAGATGGAGAGAAGGCCTTCGACAAAATTCAACAGCCCTTTATGCTAAAAATTCTCAATAAACTAGGTATCCATGGAACTGTCTCAAAATAATAAAGCTGTTTATGAAAAACCCTCAGACAATATGATACTGAATGGGCAAAATCTGGAAGCATTCTCTTTGAAAACTGGCACTAGACAAGGATGCCCTCTCTCACTACTTTTATTCAACATATTATTAAAAGTTCTGGCCAGCGAAGTCAGGAAAGAAAAAAAATAAAGGGTATTCAATTAGGGAAAGAAGGAAAATTGTCTCTATTTGCAGATGACATGATTGTATATTTAGAAGACCCCAACGTCTCAGCCCAAAATCCTCGTAAGCTGATAAACAACTTCAGCAAAGTCTCAGGATACAAACAATGTGTAAAAATCACAAGCATTTTTATACACCAATAACAGAAAAACAGAGCAAAATTACGAGCCAACTCTCCTTTATAATTGCTACAAAGGGCATAAAATACCTAGAAATACAAATAACAAGGAATGTGAAGGACCTCTTCAAGGGTAACTGCAAACCATCCCTCAAGAAAATGAGAGAACACAAACAGATGGAAAACATTCCATGCTCATGGTTAGGAAGAATCAATATTGTGAAAATGTCCATACTGCCCAAAGTAATTCAATGCTTTCCCTATCAAGCTACCATTGACTTTCTTCATATAATTTTAAAAAAAAATACCTTAATCTTCATATGGAACCAAGAAAGAGCCTGCGTAGTTGAGACAATCCTAAGCAAAAACCAAAAATTGGAGGCATAACGCTACCTGACTTCAAATTATATCAAAGGCTACAGTAATCAAAACAGTAGGGTACTGGTACCAAAACAGAGATATATTCCAATGGAACAGAACAGAGGCCTTACCTTAATGTCACACATCTAATCTTTGACAAACCTGACAAAAACAAGCAATGGGGAAAGGATTCCCTATTTAACAAATGGGGTTGGAAAAATTGGCTAGCCCTATACAAAAAGCTGAAACTGGATTCTTTCCTTACACCTTTATACAAAAATTCACTCCAAATGGATAAAAGAGTTAAACATAAGAAGGAACACTGTAAAAACCCTGGAAGAAAACCTAGGCAATACCATTCAGTATGTAGGCATAGGCAAGAGCTTCATGACTAAAACAGCAAAAGCAATGGCAACAAAAGCCAAACTTGACAACTGGATCTAATTAAACTAAACAGCTTCTACACAACAAAAGAAACTATCTTTAGAGTAAATCAGCAACCAACAGAATGGGAAAAAATTTTTTGCAACCTACCAATCTGACAAAGGACTAATAACCAGAATCTACAAAGGACTTAAACAAATTTACAAGAAAAACAACCTCATCAAAAAGTGGGTGAAGGATATGAAAAAAACACTTCTCAAAGGAAGATATTTATGCAGCCAAAAAACATGAAAAAAGCCCATCATCACTCGTCATTAGGAAAATGTAAATCAAATCCATATTGAGGTACCATCCCATGCCAGTTAGAATGGTGACCATTAAAAAAAAAAATCAGGAAATAACAGGTGCTGGAGCAGATGTGGAGAAAATAGTAACACTTTTACACTGTTGATGTGAGTGTTAATTAGTTCAACTATTGTGGAAGACAGTGTGGCAATTCCTCAAGGACCTGGAACTAGAAATACAATTTGACCCAGCAATCACATTACTGGATATATATCCAAAGGATTATAAAACATTCTATTATAAAGTAACATGTACACATATGTTTATTGCAGTACTGTTCACAACAGCAAAGACTTGGAGCCAACCAAAATGCCTATCAGTGATAGGCTGGATAAAGACAATGTTGGACATATACACTGTGGAATACTATGCAGCCATCAAAAAGGATGAGTTCATGTCCTTTGCAGGGACATGGATGAAGCTGGAAACCATCATTCTCAGCAAACTGACACAATAACAGAAAACCAAACATCACATGTTCTCACTCATAAATGGGTGTTGAACAGTGAGATTACATGTACACATGGAAGGGAACATCACACACCAGGGCCTGTCGGAGGCTGTGAGGGTTAGCAGAGGAATAGCAAGGGGTGTGGGGATTGAGGAGGGCTAACATTAGGATAAATACCTAACATAGATGACGTGGGGATGGATGCAGCAAACCACCATGGCACATGTATACATATACAACAGATCTGCACATTCTACACGTGTGCCCCAGAACTCAAAGTATAATAATAAAAAATAAAATTTTTAAAACATTTTTAAAAAGGAAATAAAAACAATAACTTTTCAATAGCATTATTCAACAAGTTAATAGAGGTCAGACTGAACAATGTCCACTATGCCCAGAAGCATAAATAACTGCTGTTATGATATACAAGGCCCTGGCTGTTGTTTATCTTCTTCCAAGAAAATTTATAAGGGCATTTGATATTAATCTGTTTATAAAATGTGTAATAGAGAGAATAGAGTAACAGAGAATGAGAAAGAGCTAGAAACTCTTTCACTTTCCAGTTATGCCACCAAGGTTAAAGCTCATTAACATTTTGGATTTCTCAGGTATAGAATAGTAGTCAGAGTGAGGGAATCATTACCCGGGATAATCAATGCTGAAAGAGAAAAATAACTTACACCTCTCTAAGTTCTACAAGAAGTTGAGAGAGGGAGAGATAAAAAAAAACAGAAGTGTTTAAAAATAAAAAAGAATTAGACATTCTTTTTTTTAAGAGTAAGGGGGGAGAGAATAAAAGGAGAGACAGAAAGTTAGAAAGAACACAGTGTGAGGTTAAGAAAGAAAAATTGAAAGGCAGAAAGCTTTGTTTTAAACTTCTAAGTTTGGGGTATGAGTGCAGGTGTGTTACACTGGAAAACTTGTGTCATGAGGGTTTGTTGTGCCGATTGTTTCGTCACCCACATATTAAGCCTTGTACCTACTATTTTTCTGATCCTCTTACCCTCCACGCTCCAAAAATGTCACAGTGTGTGTTGTTTTCCTCTATGCACCCATGTGTTCTCATTATTTAGCTCCCACTTGTGAGAACATGAGGTATGGGATTTTCTGTTCCTGTGCTAGGTTTGTAAGGATAATGGCCTCCAGCTCTATCCACGTTCCTGCAAAGGACATGATCTCATTCTTTTTTATGACTGTATAGTATTCCATGGTATAACTGTACCATATTTTCTTTATCTAGTCTATAAGTGATCAGCATTGGCATTTAGGTTTATTCGATGCCTGTGCTATTGTGAAGTGCTGCAATGAATGTGTGTGTGTATGTGTCTCTGTAATGGAATGACTTATATTCCTTTGTGTATGTGCCCAGTAAGGAGATTGCTGGGCTGAATGGTATTTCCGTCTTTAGGTGTTTGAGGAATTGCCACACTGTCTTCCACAATGGCTGAGCTAATTTATATCACCACGAACAGTGTTTAATCATTCTGTAGAAAGCCCATCTTTAAGTATATTCTCTTCCCTACAACATTCAGCATGGTCTAAGTAGAAATGTTTATAATTGTTTGCCTTTTCTAGAAATGAAAGCACTAAATAAAA
>NW_022437400.1:0-4490 GCF_009761245.1 Sapajus apella
CAATATACTTTGCAGGCAGAGCTAAGGACTTAAGTGTGGATTCTATGAGGAAGGCAGGAGACAAGTGGTCAAGAGTTGATTTCTAGGTTTTAGTGGAGCAACTGAATGTGTGAGGGTTCAATTACTAAGATGGGGAAAATTGGAGGAGAAGTTGCTGGTGAGGGGAATCAGAAGATAACTTTTGGCCACAGTTGGTTTTAGGTACTTATTAGATAGTCAAGTGAGGTGGTTTAGTGGGCAGTGGAATAAATGTCTGCAGTTCAGTGGGGAGGTCAAGATTCAAATGACAAAGGTAGGTGTCAGCAACATAGACCTGACTTCAAAGCCTTGAGACTGGGTTAACTCCCTAAAAGGGGAGGGGCTAAGTTTACTTCCTTAAATTGAGAAAGTTGGATAGGATGGTGTTTAAGGTCCCGTCTTTTCCAAAAAGTTTAATGTTTGTTGAATTTCAGAGTCTCTCTTAGAAACTTGAAGTGATGGAATTTTTTTGTAAAATGCTTTAGCTCCTTTTAAATCATGAAAAGAATGAATGGGAAGAAATACAGACATTTAAGTATTTGACATCTGTATTTATTCTGAAATTGCTTGTCCACAAAGCATGATATGTAACTGCGATCAGATATCCTTCTGAAAGTGAAAATAATCTTCATTTTTTAAGGTTTCAGTTAAACCTGCTTGGTGGTCAATGTGAACTTTTTTTTTTTTTGGAGACGGAGTTTCGCTCTTGTTACCCAGGCTGGAGTGCAATGGCACGATCTTGGCTCACCGCAACCTCCACCTCCTGGGTTCAAGCAATTCTCCTGCCTCAGCCTCCTGAGTAGCTGGGATTACAGGCACGTGCCACCATGCCCAGCTAATTTTTTGTATTTTTAGTAGAGACGGGGTTTCACCGTGTTGACCAGGATGGTCTCGATCTCTTGACCTCGTGATCCACCCGCCTCGGCCTCCCAAAGTGCTGGGATTACAAGCGTGAGCCACCGTGCCTGGCCTAATGTGAACTTATTTTTATCAAAAAGTTTTAAACAGCTTTATTGAGGAGTCAAGTGACACCCAAGCTGCACATATTAAAAGTGAAAAGTTAGATCATTTCACACAGGTATCAGCCATAGAGCTGTCACCACTAGAGATAATAGACGTACTTGTCATCCCAACAGTTTCCTTGTACCCTTCAGTACTGTCTCCCTCCTGCCTCTGATCCACAGGCAACCACTGATAAGCTTGTTGTAACTGTAGATTAGTTTTCATTTTCTATCTTATATATTGTATAAATAGAATCATACTGTAGGTATTCTTTTTTTCTGGATTTTTTTTATTCAACATTATTATTTTGAGATTCATCCATGGTGTTTTTTGTGTCAGTAGTTCTTTTCCTTTTATTTGCTAAGTAATATCGTTGTATGGATATACCAGGTTCATTTTTGTAGTCATAATGAAGTTAGACTACCTTCTTTTTCCCTTCAGGGTGTCTCCTGATTTGCTGGTATTATTTGTAACCCTGAAAATTTGAGACAAGTCTCAGTTAATTTCGAAAGTTTATTGTGCCAAGTTTGAGGATGCACGCTCCTGAGACAGCCTCAGGAAGTCCTGATGACATGTGCCCAGGGTGATCGGGACACAGCTTCGTTTTACACATTTTAGGGAGATGTGAGACATCAGCCAACGTATGTAAGAAGAACAATGGTTGTGCCCGGAAAGGCAGGACAACCTGAAGCAAAGCCAGGAAGGAGACTTGAAGCTGGAAGGAGCTTCTGGGTCACAGATAGGTGAGAGAGAGGAATCCTTGCATTCTGTGAGTTTTTTTTTTTTTTTTTTTTTTTGAGACGGAGTTTCACTCTTGTTACCCAGGCTGGAGTGCAATGGCGCGATCTCGGCTCACCGCAACCTCCGCCTCCTGGGTTCAGGCAATTCTCCTGCCTCAGCCTCCTGAGTAGCTGGGATTACAGGCACGCACCACCATGCCCAGCTAATTTTTTGTATTTTTAGTAGAGACGGGGTTTCACCATGTTGACCAGGATGGTCTCGATCTCTTGACTTCGTGATCCATCCGCCTCGGCCTCCCAAAGTGCTGGGATTACAGGCTTGAGCCACCGCGCCCGGCCCATTCTTTGAGTTTTTGATTAACCTTTCCAAAGGAGGCAGTCAGCTATGCATCTATCTCAGTGACAGGCAGGTTGTTTCTAAGCAGTTCCCAGCTTGGCTTTTCCCTTTAGCTTAGTGATTTAGGGGCCCCAAGATTTATTTTCCTTTCACACACCTAAGAGACTAAAATGTGAGTACATATACACACAGAGACACGCTCCAAACTCTCTTCATAGAAGGGCTTCCTTGTTCTTGTATTCATCCCCCTTCGTCCTGTTCAGGGATGAGCTTCCTGGCTTTCATTTACCAGAGAAAGCTTGACAGTGCTGTCAATAGGAAGCAGGCCCACCTTTGTATGTGTTGGTGTTCTGTGTGATTTTCTGGGGATGCGTGTATGTTGTTGAGCTTTATTTTTTATCTAGATTGTGTTTATGTCAGGAGGTTGCCTGAAATAAAACTGAGGCTTCATAGCTTAGCCTTTAGTTGTGTTTCATAGTTTAGCAGTTATGGATTCAGTTAATCTAGTACCTCTGACTTGACAAGGGAGTATACGAAACCTTTTCTCAGTTCATAGGAATTTTGTATAGTTGGTTAAGACAGAGATAAAAATGAGAAGAACACTCATTCACGTGGTAAGTAGATGCTTACCTTTAATCTCTGTGGTGTCTTGATTAAATCAGTTGCTTTCTGCTTCTGTTTCTGTGCATTTGGAAAAGTTCTCTGCTTTTTGGTCCCTGTGGATGATCTGAGAACGCACTTGGGGATTCATGAGTTAATCACTCTCTGGCTGTTTTTAGCATCATGAGCTCACATGGAATTTAAGGCTGTCTGGGCTCTCTGTGCTGTTACCTGGGGTTGTCTGAGGAGGAAAAGAAGCAGATTTGGTAGGATGATGAGACAGGTGAGCGTGCAAGTGCAGTAAAGAATTCCATTTTGGATGTTTTTAGTTACAGTTTTCTGCAGGATGTTCTGTGTTCTAGGTAATTTGTAGATTTTTACACTGCTTTATAAAAAGCTCTTTCCCCAATTGGTAGCTTTGAATTCTTCAATATTTATGGGAGGTCATATTCTTGAATTAGATGTTCTGCATTACCTTACAAAAGATGACTACCAGTAGTGAAGCCAACAAGGAAAAAGATCTGCTGATTTGAGTATTTAAAAGATCACTTCATCTTGGTGCTTATGGAACTGCCTCATTCTTTGTGATGGCTGTAGAGCATTCACTCCATCGACTGAATGTAACATGCTTTAGTAGTCCCCGCCACTTTTCCTGTTATATCAGTGCTGAAGTACATAATACACACATGTAAATACATCATCTTCCACATTTCCAAATTGTTCTCCATTAACATTTTATCGGTATATACTTTCACCAACAAAGTTTTAGTGTGTCTGTTTCCTTATACACTCAACAGTACAGAGTGCTAATAGAGTTTATCTGATTGGTGAAAATGTTATTTTATTCTGATTTTTAACTTATATATCTCTTACTACAGAGTTTGGACATGTTTTCATGTGAATGAGTCATTTGTAATTCTTTTTCTGAGTGCTCGCTGTTCCTATATGCTACCTATTTTTCTGTTATGTGGTTACTGTTTTATTATTGATATGTAGGAGCTTTAGCTATATTAAGCAAATTAGCTCTTGGTGATATGACTTATACTGTTTCTTTTAAGTTTGTTGTTTGTCCCTTGACTTTGCTTACCGTGTTTTGCCATGAGGGAATTTTCTATATTGATGTAATGGAATTACATCTAATTTTAAAAGTTGCTTTCAAATTTTGTGTTACACTCAAAACACTTCAGATATTACGTGTATCATATTCTGAATACCCACCTCAGCCTCTCAAAGTGCTAGGATTACAGATCCAACAGTGGCTGAAGCCACTGCACCCAGCTACTCAAGGCAAATATTGAGCCAATGTACTTGGCCATCCAAGCTTGTAGGGCAGCTCTGAGCACTGGCTTCAGAGGGAGCACAGCTTCTCAGCTGAACTCTGGGATAGACACATTTCCTGATGGGCAGAGCATTCCAAGGCTTCTCACTCACATCTTCTACAACTCCAAGTCTTGGGATGCCTCAAACCCATACTCTACATGGCCCGGCCTTCATTGAGCAGCTAGTGTGGGACAGACAGGCTAGCGTGGGCACCCAAGAGGAAGGAGACCCAGATTTTGCCTGAAGGAGATCACATTCAAGCAGGGACAGAATTACTCCAGAGTATGGCAGACTAAGGGACAAAAGCCTCTGACTTTCTTCCTTCCTTTATTTCTTTATTTCTCTCTCTCTCTCTTTCTTTCTTCTTTCTTTCCTCTCTCTCTCTCTTCCTCTCCTTTCCTTACTTTCTTTCTCTTTCTTCCTTCCTTCCTTCCTTCCTTCCTTCCTTCCTTCCTTCCTTCCTTCCTTCCTTC
>NW_022437400.1:4500-7156 GCF_009761245.1 Sapajus apella
TTCCTTCCTTCCTTCCTTCCTTCCTTCCTTCCTTCCTTCCTTCCTTCTTCCTTCCTTCCTTCCTTCCTTCCCTCTCTCTCTCTCTTTCTTTCTTTCTTTTTTTCAAGATAGAGTTTCATTCTTGTTGCCCAGGCTGGAGTGCAATGGCCTCAGGTGATCCACCCACCTAGGCCTCCCAAAGTACTGGAATTATATGTGTGAGCCACTGTATCTTGCCACCTCCAATTTTCACAGAAGGAGGCACAGAGAAATTTGGCACCCAAACAAAACTGAGTTCACATATCAGTTTCCCTAGTTCTTGGCTCAAGCTTTTCTGGTTCTCAGTGACTTCCTATGAAAGGAAATGAGAGAGGTTTGTGGTGACAAAATCATGCCAGGCAAGGTGACGCTCACCTGTAATCTCAGCAACTCAGGAGGCTGAGGTGGGAGGATCACTTGCAGACCTACCTGGGAAACATAGGTAGACCCCAACTCAAAAAAAAAAAAAAGAATATAAAGCTGGGCATGGTGGCTCATGCCTGTAATCCTAGCACTTTGGGAGCCCAAGGCAGGTGGATCGCTGGAGGTCAGGAGTTCGAGATCATCCTGGCCAACATGGTGAAACCCCATCCCTACTAAAAATACAAAAATTAGCCAGGTGTGGTGGTGCATGCCTGTAGTTCCAGCTAAGGTTTCTGTGTTTTAAGCCATTCGGTGTGTGGGACTTGGTTGCAGAATTCCCAAATGTCCCCTTCCACCTTTGTGAGAAAAATTAGCTAATCTCTATGAGAAAGAAAGTCTCTTAGTGTTTGAGAGAAAGCAGCCAATTTCAGAACTACAACTTCTCTGGCTGTCTCCTTAGCTGTGCTCTATTTCTCAGAGTTTTTAGTCCATTCCACTTTCTCTTCAATCCTCCCTGACTTGCAGTAGTAAACTGAAGCATGATTTATTAAAGTAAAATGAAATAATTATGTCATGCTTCTTACCTGCAAGCACATGAGTTTTGATGCCTTTCAAGAGGAATGTATTAGATGGGCAGGTGGTTGGTAATCATCCTACTCTGCCTCATTGGGTGACATTTAAATAATCACACTCAAATCTGCAGTAACTACAGGGGAGCATTTCAGGTGAATTATTGAGTATTTACTTCATACTGCAGTTTAATGATTAGGCATACAAATAAATAAGGGAATATTTTCATGACATCCATACTACTGAATGTGGTGAACATCTAGAATGCAACTTGATTTCTAAAAATTCCTACAGCTACCAGCGAACAAAAAGAATACATCTGAATGGGGAAATTTTCAATTCTTTTCCAAGTTCAGGTTGTCTGGCAGCTTATTTTTAGAGATGCCTAGGACATTGAAATAACCGATGATTCATAGGCAAATTCATTTTTGACTTGCAATTCTGTCCACAAAAACTATAGAGTTAAAAAGAAAATTAACCTGGACTACTAGAATATTTTCACTGAAGACCTCTCAGTAGAATGGGGTAGATATTTTTATTTTTAGTAATTATTTATGTGGGTTCTATTAATATTCATCATGTTAAAAATTAATACTGAGAAATGCTTAAAATATGTAAATAGTTATCTTAATATAATTTATATTTTAACAGTTTCTATGAAAAATAATTTTATTTTTCAGTAATAATGATGAGTAATATTTTTATTGTATAAATGTAAGGTGTACATGTTTCTGTATACATCTGCATGGTGAAGTGCTTATAAAAGTCAAATACTTTAATAAATTACTACATTATCTTCCATAGTCACCTTTCCTTTTGACATGTATGTGTGTGTGCGTGTGTGGTAAGAGTATCTAAAATTTATTGTTTTAACAAATTTCCAGTGTATACAATGCAATATCATCAACTACGGTGCTTATGCTGTATGCTAGTTCTCTACACGTATTCATCCCGTGTAAATAAAAAATTCCTACCCTTTGGCCTACATCTCTCATTTCTCCTGGACCTTTCCCAACTACCATTCTACTCTGCTGCTTTGTGTTTATTATTATGTTTTTAAGATTCCATATATAAGTGAGTTTATGTAGTATTTGTCTTCCTATATCTAGCTTATTTTACTGAACATAACTTACCCATGTTGCTGAAAATGTCAGAATCTCCTTTTTTAAGGCCAGATAGTATTCTGTTGTATATGTATAACATGGTTTCTTTATCCATTCCTCTATCAGTAGATACTTAGGTCGCTTTCCCTATCTTGGCTATTGAGAATAATTCTACAATAAGCATTGACACACAGATATCCTTATAAGGTGGTGATTTCATTTCCTTTGGGGATATATCCAGAAGAGGGATTTCTATGGTAATTCTACGTGATTTACTGTATGGTAGTTCTACATTGAATTTCTTTTAGGAAGCTCGGGGGCCGGGCGCGGTGGCTCAAGCCTGTAATCCCAGCACTTTGGGAGGCCGAGGCGGGTGGATCACGAGGTCAAGAGATCGAGACCATCCTGGTCAACATGGTGAAACCCCGTCTCTACTAAAAATACAAAACATTAGCTGGGCATGGTGGTGCGTGCCTGTAATCCCAGCTACTCAGGAGGCTGAGGCAGGAGAATTGCCTGAACCCAGGAGGCGGAGGTTGCGGTGAGCCAAGATCACGCCATTGCACTCCAGCCTGGGTAACAAGAGCGAAACTCCGTCTCAA
>NW_022437400.1:7256-56480 GCF_009761245.1 Sapajus apella
AAAAAAAAAAAAAAAAAAAAAAAAGGAAGCTCGGTGAAGTTTTCCAAAATGCTACCTAAATCTGCATTCCTACCAACAGTTTACAAGTGTTTCCTTTTCTCTACATCCTCAGCACCACTTATCTCTTGCCTTTTCATAAGAAGCATCCCAACAGATGTTAGGGGATAAATCATTGCGGTTTTGATTTGTATTTCCCTGATGACTAGTGAGTGATGTTCAGCACCTTTTCATATACTTGTTGGCCATTTTTATGTCTTCTCTGGAGATAAGTCTGTTCAAGTCCTTTACCTATTTTTTAATCAGGTTATTATTTTGTTTTGCTATTGGGCTGTTTGAATTCCTTACATATTTTAGGTATTAACCTTTTAAGAGAGACTATTGTTGGTAAATCTATTCTCCCAGTATTTAAGTTTTCTCTTTAGCCTCTTTACCATTGTTTCATGATAAAAACAGTGTTGAGACAGAAATAAATCCAACTTGGTCATTACGTGTAATTTCTTTGATGTGTTCTTGAGTTCATTTTGCTGGTGTTCTCTTGATGATTTTTCCATCTATGTTCATCTTAGTGGCCTGTAGTTTTCTTATTGTGTCTGGCTTTGACATAGGAATGATGCTGGCCTCAAAAATGGGTTTGACAGTATTCCCTCTAGTTCTAAGCTTTAGAAAACTTTAAGAAGAATTTGAGATACGTTCCATGAATATCTAGTTCATTGTGCGTTTTTAACATGAAGGGGTGTTAAATTTTATCAAAGGCTTTTTCTGCATGTATTGAGATAATCATGTGGTTTTTCTCCTTGGTTTTTTTTATATAGTATGTTTATTGATTTGCATATGTTGAACCAGCCTTGCATCCCAGGATGAAGCCAACTTGATTGTGGTGGATAAACTTTTTGATGTGCTGCTGGATTCAGTTTGCCAATATTTTATTGAGGACTTTCACATTGATGTTCATCAGGGAAATGGTCCTGAAGCTTTATATTTTTTGTCATGTGTCTGCCACGTTTTCGTATCAGGATGATGTTGGCCTCATAGAATGAGTTAGAAAGAAGTCTCTCCTTTTCAGTTGTTTGGAATAGTTTCAGAAGGAATAGTACAGGCTCCTCTTTGTACCTCTGGTAGAATTGATCTGTGAATCTGTCTGGTCCTAGGTATTTTTTTGGTTGGTAGGCTATTAATTAGCTGCCTCAATTTCAGAACTTGTTATTAGTCTATTCAGCGATTTGACTTGTTCCTGGTTTATTCTTGGGAGGGTTTATGTGTCCAGGAATTTATCCATTTCTTTTAGACTTTCTAGTTTATTGGCATAGAGGTAATATAGTATTCTCTGAGTTTGTATTTCTGTGGGGTCAGTGGTGATATCTCCTTTAATAACTTTTTACTGTGTCTGTTTGATTCTTCTCTCTTTTCTTTTTCTTTATTAGTGTAGCTAGGGTTTATCTATTTTGTTGAATTTTTCAAAAACCTAGTTCCTGGATTCATTGATTTTTTTTTTGGAGCATTTTTATGTCTCTATCTCCTTCAATTCTTGTCTGATCTTAGTTATTCCTTGTCTCCTGCTAGCTTTTGGATTCGTTTGCTCTTGCCTCTCTAGTTCTTTTAGTTGTGATCTTAGGTTGTCGATTTGAGATCATTCTAACTTTCTTATGTGGGCATTTAGTGCTGTAAATTTCCCTCTTTACACTACTTTAGCTGTAAACCAGAGTCTCTGGTATGTTGTCTCTTTGTTTTTGTTGGTTTAAAAGAACTTCTTTATTTCTGCCTTAATTTCATCATTTACCCAGGAGTCATTCTGGAATAAGTCGTTCAATTTCCATGAAATTGTGTGATTTTGAGTGAGTTTCTAATCTGAAGTTCTAATTTGATGGCACTGTGGTCTGAGAGACTGTTTGTTATGATTTCAGTTCTTTTGCATTTGCTGAGGAGTGGTTTAATTCAATTATGTGGTTGATCTTAGAATAAGTGTCATGTGACACTGAGAAGAATGTATATTCTGTTGATTTGGGGTAGAGAGTTCTGTTGACATCTTCTAGGTCCATGTGATCCAGAGCTGAGTTTAGTCCTGAATATCCTTGTTAATTTTCTGTCTCCTTGATCTGTCTAATCTTCACAGTAGGGTGTTGAAGTCTCCCACTGTTATTGTACGGGAGCCTAAGTGTCTGTGTAGGTCTTAGGCTCAAGAATTTGTTTTATGAAACTAGGTGCTTCTGCTTTGGGTACATATATATTCAGAATACTTAGCTATTCTTGTTGAATTGTTTCCTTTAGCATTATGTAATGCCCTTCTTTGTCTTTTTGAACTGTGTTTAAAGTCTGTTTTTTCAGAGACTAGGAATTGCAACCACTACTCTTTTTTTTTGGCTTTCCATTTGCTTTGTAAATGTTCTTCCATCTCTTGGTTTAGAGCCTTTGTGTGTCTTTGCATGGAACGTATCTCAAAATAATAAGAGCTGTTTATGACAAACCCACAGCCAAAATCATATTGAATGGGCCAAAGCTGGAAGGATTTCCTTTGAAAACTGGTACCAGACAAGGATGCCCTCTCTTACCACTCCTATTCAACATAGTATTGGAAGTTCTGTCCAGGGCAATCAGGGAAGAGAAAGAAATAAATCATATTTAAATAGGAAGAGAGGAAGTCAAGTTGTCTCTCTTTGCAGATGACATGATTTTATATTTAGAAAACCCCATTGTCTCAGCCCCAAAACTTCTTGATCTGATAAACAACTTCAGCAAAGTCTCAGGATACAAAATCAATGTACAAAAATCACAAGCCTTCTTTACACCAATGATAGGCAAGCAAAGAGCCAAATCTTGAATGAACGCCCATTGATAATTGCTACAAAGAGAATACCTAGGAATACAGTTCACTAGGAATGTGAAGGACCTTTTCAAGGACAACTACAAATGGCTGCTAAAGGAAATAAGAGAGGACACCAACAAAGAAACATTTCATCCTCATGGATAGGAGAAATCAATATCATAAAAATGCCATAATGCTCAAAGTAATTTTTGGATTCAATGCTATTCCCATCAAACTACCATAGATATTTTTCACAGAATTAGAAAAAAAAAACTATTTTAAATTACATATAGAATCAAAGAAGGTCCTGTATAGTCAAGATAATCTTAATCAAAAAGAACAAAGCTGGAGGCATCATGCTACCTGACTTCACACTGTACTGCAGGGATACAGTAATCAAAACACCACGGTAATCTTGCCAGAATAGACCCACCGACTCATGGAGAAGAGAGGCCTCAGAAATAACACCACACATCTACAACCATCTGATCTTTGACAACCCTGACAAAACAAGCAATGGGGAAAGGACCTCCTAATCAGTAAATGGTTGCTACTTCAACTTTGTTTGTTAATGGTTTGTTGAACCTTTTTGTTTCTTCTTAATTCGATCTTACTAGATTGTGTGTTGCTAGAAACTTATGTATTTTCTCTAGGTTATTTAATGTTGGCATACGACTGTTTATAATAGTCCCTTATGATCCTTTTCATTTCTGAGGCATCTGTTGTAAGGTCTCCTCTCTAATCTGTGATTTTTTTTTTTCTGAGACAGTCTCACTTTGTTGCCCAATTTGGAGTGCAGTGGTGCCATCTCGGCTCACTGCAACTTCCACCTCCCAGGTTCAGCCAATTCTCCTGCCTCACCATCCTGAGTATCTGGGACTACAGGGATGCGCCACTACACCTGGCTAATTTTTTTTTATTTTTAGTGGAGGTGGGGTTTTGCCGTGTTAGGCAGGATTATCTTGATCTCCTGACCTCATTACCACCCACCTCTGCCTCACAAAGTGCTGGGATTACAGGCATGGGCCACAGCGCCTGGCCTGCGATTTCATTTATTTGAATATTCTGTCAGCCTTAGTTGGTGTAGCTAAGGATTTTTCACTTTTGTTTATTTAAAAAACAAAACAAAACAAAACAAAAAAAAACACCTCTTTGTTTTATTGATTTTTTTCTATGCTTTTTCTATTCTCATTTGATATATTTCTGCACTGATCCTTATTGTTTCCTTCCTTCTGCAACATTTGGGCTTAGTTTGTTCTTTTTCTAGTTCCTTTTGGTGTAATGTTGAGGTGTTTATTTGTTATCTTTGTTCTTTTAGATATACATGTTTATTGCCATAAACTTTGCTTTTACAGCTGCTTCTGCTGTGTCCCATAAGTTTTGGTATGCTTTGTTTCCATTTTTATCTCTATATATTTATAAATTTTCCTTATAGGTTTTTTTTTTTTTTGGCACATTGGCTGTTCAGATGCATGGTTTTTGATTTCTTACATTTGAGAATATTCCAGGTCTTTTTTTCCTGTTATTAATTTCTACTTTTATACCATTATAGTAAGAAAAGATTTGGATATATTTTTAATCTTAAATTTGTTAATCTTGTTTTGTGATCTAACATATGATCTATCCTGGAGAATGTTTCATGTGGGCTTCAGGAGAATATGTATCCTGTGAATGTTCTACATATATCTCTTAGGTCCATTTGACTGAAAGTATAGGTGAACAAAAAAGTATAGGTGAAGTCCAACATTTTCTTATTAATTTTCTCCTGGATCATCTTCCTATTGCTGAAAGTGTGATATTGAAATCTCCTTCAATTATTGTATTGCTGTCTATTTCTCCCTTCATATCTTTTAATATTTGCTTTATACATTTACGTGCTCTGACTTTGGGTGGTGCTTATGTATTTATAATTGTTATATTTTCTTTTTATACAGTTTTGAATATAAAGGCAATTTTATCTGATAAATAGCTACTCCTGCTCTATTTTGATTTCCATTTGTATGGGAATTGTTATGTTTTCTTTTTTTACAGTTTTGAATATAAACGCTATTTTACCTTGTAAACAGCTACTCCTTCTCTGTTTTGATTTCCATTTGTAAGGGATATCTATTCTCATCAATTTATTTTCAGTCTATGTTTTTCTTTACAAGCGAAATGAGTCTCTTTTAGGCAGTGTGCAGTTGGGTCTGTTTTAAATTTATGTAGCTGCTCTCTATATTTTATTAATTTTAGACCATTTACATTTAAAGTCATTATTGATTGGTAAAGATTTACTATAGATATTTTATTTATTGTTGTCTGGATATTTTGTAGATTATTCCTTTCTTTCCTTCTTGTAGTCTTTCTTTGTAATTATGTAATTTTCTGTAGTAGGATGCTTTGATTATTTTTTTTCTCTATTTTGTATCTATTATAGATATTTGCCTTGGGGTTACCCTGAGGCTTACGTGAAACATCTCATAGTTATATCCAACTTAACTTGACACACATAGAAGAGGTGGAAATTTCTAAATGAAGCTTACAACTGGGAGTTCAGGTGTTTACGTTTTAGGAATCTTCAAAATTTATGAGATCTCTGGAGCTGTAGCTGCCACTGTAATGAGTTGCAAGGATTCATTTCCTGCCAAAGGGTAGCTAAATCATGTCTCTTATGGAACCCAACAGTGACTCAGACATTCAATCATTTCTCTGGTCATTCATTTACAAAAGATTCATTAAACTACTCGGTGTGAGACAGTGCTCCATGGCTTAGTGATGCCAGTGTAAACAAAGTGCATTTGCTCCAATCCTAGCAGTTGTATGGTGGTACAAAAGCTAAAGATGATATTGGAAGCTTTTCAGAATTAAAACTGTGTGACCTTGGGCAAATCCAAGCCTCTCTGATATTAGTATCTTCAACTATAAATTGGGATAATATCTGTTCCAAATAAATTGTCTTTAGATGATCAGATATGTCAATGTATGCTAATGTATGCGGTAGCAGTTTTTAATGGGCATTTTTAAAAATTTGCTTTTGTTTTTTTTTTTTGAACATAGACAACTGGTTAAATAGCATTTCTTCTCAAGTGTCCAACTTGCTAAAGAAACATGATGAATGTCAAAGGGTTGAGCATGTCTTATGCGTTTTAAAACTAGATTCATCACTAGAACTGTTGCCAAAAGAAAGCATATTAACAATAATGAATTTAAGATCAGTCAAGACACAAGTGATAGAAATTCATCTTCACATTTTAAATGCTCTTATTAGGAACTTTTATTTTTCCCAAATGAAACATGGTTTTACATCTTTATAGCTGTTCCAACTTTTTTTTTTTTTTGGGACGGAGTTCCGCTGTTGTTACCCAGGCTGGAGTGCAATGGCGCGATCTCGGCTCACCGCAACCTCCGCCTCCTGGGTTCAGGCAATTCTCCTGCCTCAGCCTCCTGAGTAGCTGGGACTACAGGCACGCACCACCATGCCCAGCTAATTTTTTGTATTTTTAGTAGAGACGGGGTTTCACCGTGTTGACCAGGATGGTCTTGACCTCTTGACCTCGTGATCCACCCGCCTCGGCCTCCGAAAGTGCTGGGATTACAGGCTTGAGCCACCGCGCCCGGCCCTGTTCCAATTTTTAAAATTATCCAGCATATTCCTGAATTTAACAGGTTTTAATTTCTAAGTTACTCTCTACCTTTCCATGCATTGCAACCTGGAAGCAAATATGAAATCCATGAATACACAGTAATATTTTCAGCCATTTATTTGTTTACTGAATAACTTGTTCTCTCATTGGTAACATATTAAAGTAATATATTTAAAAATACTTGTACAGCTTGGTAAATCAATGAGTATGAAATATCTGACCCCAGGGATATTCTTACAAATGTCCAGTAGGCTAGGAAGAAATACACTGAGAGAAAAGTATGCTGGTATAACGTATCTGGTTATTATTTATTACAACCTTCTTGTGTGGATTAATTATAGTGTGAACAAATTTTAAAATGTCACATAAGTAAGGTGTCATGATGAACCGGTCTAATTAAAATGTGGTTTACCTGTTTCTTTTCTCAGATTATAAATTATTGACATTGTGATTGTATTAGTACAGCTTTGTTAATTTTTCTCATGTTTAATGTCTGCCCACAGGAATAGATTTGCTTATAAGATTAATGAACCAAAAGATGCATGATGAGAGTTCATTGCCATGGTTGATCTGAATTGTAAAAGGCTAGTACAGTTATATGAATTCAATGTTATATTTCTCTATTCTGTATCATCTTCTAGTAGCTAAACAGATTGGAAGTCCCTTTTGGGGTCAGTGCTCACATAGAATAGCAAAGCTGAAAATCAGTCGTGCAGAGAGATTAAAATGGAGTGGTTAGGAACATGAAAGTGGGGGGAAATATGTAAACAGAAAGAGTATGAAAGAGTGGAAACAGAGTTAGTCACATGAAAGTAGTTCTGGAGGAAAAATTCAAGAAGATACAGCATTTGCATAGGTCAGGTCCTGCCACTTCTCAGGGTTAGTCGATGTCATACTTATCATATCCATGCCTAACAGACTGGTTTATATTGTATGTGTGTTTTTAATTCTTAAGAATTAAAGCATAAATGGCCAACAGGTCTATGAAAAATATTCTCAGCATCACTAATAATCAGGGTTGTCATCTTCCCCAGTTAGGAGAGCTATTATTAAAAAGACCATAAATGCTTGCAAGGATGCTGAGACAAGGGAACTCTTACATAATGTTGATGGGATTGTAATTTAGTACAGCTAAGAGGGTAAACAGTGTAAAGATTTCTCAAACAAGTAAAAATGGAACTACCATATGATACAGAAATTCCACTCCTGGGTATTTCTCCAAAGAAAAGGGAATCAGTATATCAAAGGGAGACCTGCAACCCCGTGTTTATTGCAGCACTGTTCACAATAGCTAGAATATCAGGTCAACTTGCGTGTCCATCAACAGATGAATGATAAAGAAAATGTGCTATATATACTCAAGGGAATTCCATTCAGCCATAAGAGAGAATAAAAATCTTTTCATTTGCAGCAACATGGGTGAAACTGGAGGCCATTAAAGAGAAATAAGGCAGACCCTGACAAATAATACATGTTCTCACTCATATGTTGGAGCCAAAAAATGCTGACCTCATGAAGGTATAGTGTAGAATGATGGCTACTAGAAACTGGGATGGGTTTATGTGTGTTGGAGGGGATAAAGAGAGGTTAGTCATTGGTTGCAAACATTAGTTAGAATAAATAAATACCTGTGTTCAATAGCACATTAGGGTGACTGTAATTAACAATATGTATTTCAAAATAGCTAGAAGATTTGAAATGTTCTCGAGACAAATAAATGATAAATATTTGAGTTGATGAATATCCTAAATACCTGGTCAATAACCTGATTTGATCATTATACATTCCATGAATGTATCAAGGTATCACACATATGCCATAAAAATATACAAATATTATTGGTAAATAAACTACAAAGAATTATGTATAATAACCAACAAAAATAAAAGATCAAGGAAAAGTAATCCTTTAAATCATGCAGGGGAATCTTCCAGTGAGTTCCTTCAATGAACAGGAATGGCCTTTTCCTCATG
Source organism: Sapajus apella (assembly GCF_009761245.1). NCBI lineage: Eukaryota > Metazoa > Chordata > Mammalia > Primates > Cebidae > Sapajus > Sapajus apella. The sequence goes on from NW_022437400.1 coordinate 15,653, forward strand.
CCTTTTAAAGTGTCAGCATCTTCCTAAGCTAAGTGGAACTTTTGTATTTAAACACAGCACTGATTTGAATAACGTATTACCTTAAATTAAAACCAAACATTTCGTAGCGATTCATTCAAATGCTGGGAAAAAAAAGCAGCAATGAGGCATTTTTGAGATACATTTCCTTTTTTCTTATCTGATGAGATTTGCAAGAGTATTATCAGTGATCTATATTTTTTTTCTTCACCTAATATACTAATGTTAGAACCTAACCCAGTAGTAAGCTGTGACTCCATTGCATTTTCCATTAAGAAGAAATAAAATTTACCCAGGCCAAGGAGTCAAGGCAGATACTGGACACTGCTAGATACTTCAGGATTAGGCAGCAGCTGCCTCGAGTCAGCAGATAGCTAATAAAGAGGCAGGCACATCCAGGATGGTAGACAGGTTTCAGAGACAAATAACAGTGGGTAGGAAAGTACAGCTACTGGGATTTCAGGCTTAAAAACAGATTCCAGAGATGAAGAGATGAGCAAAGAAAGGGAGAAGAAAACATGGAAGAAAGACTAATAAATGGTATTACAATGTGATCAGAGTGTAGAAGTCACTTGATTTCTGATATATTGGATCAGTCTCAGGTTACATGCCAAGTAAGTACAATTAACATTTTAGCCATTTCGTTGCTTCAAATACCCAAATATTTTATTCCAAAATCAAATTTTCTTTTTTTCTGTTTGTCTTAACATTGTTTGGCCATGTTAAACATGTATTTATATTGGATAAATTAAAGATGTCTTATATATTTAAAAATAATTTTGTATAGTACAGCTCTTGTTAGGGTATAAACACTTTTGATTGAAGAATTTTCTTTGCTCTTAGATGACACTAAGAGAAAATATACTGCAAAACTATAAAAAAATTATGGCGCAAGTAAAATAGCAATATTAACTTTTTACTGTTAGTATGCCAGGGATACTTAAAATTTGTTGTAGATTGACTATCACAGAAAACAGACTCAGATGGAAATGAGTGTGAAGGATGTTTCTTAGGGAGTGGACTTGGGCTCAGCACTTGGGGTGCAGGGAAAGGAAAGAACTAGGGTTGGGCATAGGAAGAATTGGGGCTGTGATGCATCACAACAGGGATGCAGCTGACTGCAAAGTGAGCTCTGAAGCTTGGGTAGCCTCGCAGAATTGTTCCTTTTTGGGGAGAGGAGCTGGTTGTTTATCTCCAGTACTTGGGTAGGGATTTACTGGAGAAGAGGTAATCTCTTTCAGCGAGGTCATACACAGCTCAGGGTATATGTCCTTGAGTCTTGAAGGGAATAGAGCAGAGAGATCTGGACACTGCAGCATTCATGACAATTCCTCCATATTTCTGTGGCCGTTTTGTCTCATATAATTTCTCAAGGTGGCTCCTTTAGTACTCTGGTGGGACTTTCTCTTTGGAGAAACTTGTAAGGTTATAAGGGAAAAAGGTTAGTAGGACAAATTGCAGCCCCAGCTGCTACTGGGGAGGCAGAGCTCTAGGCTAAACTCTCTGATTCATTCTAGAGCCCTTCACCTTAGTTCTTATAATGGTAGAAGGATGCTAACTTTGTGGGTAGACCACAGCTTCCTTCCTGTGGGGACCAAGTTCATGTTTACTTTTCTTAGGCTGTGCCTATGGCAATTATGGGTTTATGATTAAAATTAGATGATGGAATACTAATGTGCGCCAACCACCTTGGTGTGAAGCTGATTGCTCACTTCTCCAATGTGTAATAGCAGCTTATCTCCTGATGACTAGGCCGTGTACCTTTTCCAGGATGGCAATTATCCCTATTCTGTTTGTTGTTGTTGTTGTTGTTGGCCTTGGACACAAGGTGCCCAAAACATTGAAGGGGCAGCTGTATTTTCTATCTGCTGGTGGAAGAGTTCTCTACACCTATGGTGCCCAGAATCGTGGAAATGGGAAGCACGCATTCCAGAAGTGGGTTACTGTGGGTCATAGTAACAGTTGCCTTCCATGCCTTAATTCTGAGATTCATATATTTTTTCTTTGGGGGATAGTGCATCAAATAATGGTCATTGATTTAGCATGCACATTGTATACTGGAGGGTGGGGCCCCATTGTTTATTTCTAATAATGTTTAGAAATTTTACAAATGTTTCTAAACATTATTATAAATTAACGTGAATGACACTCAGATTTTGTGAACACTGCTACCTATCATCTAATGGAAGAACGCTAGGAAAAACTCCCGGGAGCATAAACATCTTAAACAGAACTTGCCGTTGTGTATCAAATACTCTGCTAATAATGCAGCCTCCCAGTACAAACAATACATATGACTTGTCCTCAGCTTTTCAACCTGGGTTTGCTCGATAGTAGAATTAGAATTTAAAACACCATGTCAGCCAACTCAGAGAAGTTCAATTGTGAGTAGAATTTCTGCTTCTGAATTCTTACAGTTTAAATGATGGCTTGTGTGTTGCAACCTCAAGAAACTTCTTTAACAATGTGTGGGCAAAAAAATGTTTCTTTAATAGCTCTTGAAACAATGCAGTCTCACTAATGGGATTTAGACTAGGGGAAATAGATTTAATTTCATTCACTTTGATTTAAAGCAAAATATGGTAAGAATTTGATAAATTTATGAACCCAAACTAACCAGAATCCTCAACTTAATTTTTGTTTTGTTGCTGCTATACTGATATTTCATGAGAAGGAGACAAAGAGTAGAAGCTAGTTCACACTCGAGATTTATGTCCCTCCAAAAATCACCTTCCAGGGATGCATGAATCCTGTACAGATTCAATCCAGTGTTCACATCCCATATTTACAATCCCTATGCAGAGGTAATGATGTTTCAAATAATGACTCTGAAATATTATACAATGTAAAATGATCAAAGAAAGATTCAGTAATGTTCTGGAGACTTTGCCTATTTAGGAAAGAAAATTTGCCTATGTACTTAGAAAATCACACACACACAACTGAATAGACTGACAAATGTTCCAAATTCACTCAGAGTTAATCCAATAATCAATTCCAAAGCATTCTACTCACCTATGGTCTTACTCTGCTTGATTTAACCCATACCTCACTTGGTGGCATCTATGTCCTCAGTAGTTTAGGCAATTTTTTCTCAAAGCCTCATGTCATCAGCAGTGCAAGGTTAGAGGTGTCCTGGTTCACACATGTGTGTGTCTTTCCACACGTCAGGCATCTATTGAAGAAGAACTCATCCTAATTCTCTCAGTTCTTCAGATAATTTCTAATCACAAAAGCCATGAGCTACATGAAGTTACTAGGGAGAGAATTCTTCTTAGCACTTCCCATTCACTCCTTAGTCAGAGCCATGGGCCACACAGACTCAATCCATTCCACAAGTCAGTCTCTATTGCATACCATACATAATAGTATATTTAACCAATATATAAGTAGGTTAAATATTCCACAACAAACAAGGTAGCATTTAACATCAAGAGGAGAAAGAGATAGGAGTAAGGGTAAATGAGCAAGTCCCAGTGGGAGTGAAGAAGACAAAAGGATTCCTGGTCTGGTCCATTGGTTTCTGATGGAGTCTTTGATGTGGAAGAGCCTTTAGAGGTGCATGCCAATTGCTTATCCTGGCTGACTGCAAGACTGGGTTAATTAAGGCAGCTGTATGGAGAGGCTGAAGGTCTGCCTTTTTATATATATATATGTAGTCACAGAGTCCTCTGGTGAGAACCTACAGTGGAAGAGTGTGCTTGTTATGTTCTTACCTGGTTGGATGCAGTCTTCACATTTTTATTTGTTTGTTAAGCAAAATATCCTTGTTGGCAAAGTCCCATATGAAATATAAAATGCAATATTTTTCTAAGATGGAGTTTAATGAAGGGGTGCTCTACACACGCCAATTTCTTAGTTTTGATGTATTTCTGGATTTACTTCCTCAGAGTTTCCTCTCCTAGTTCTGGGGGACTTTTCAATTTCTGTTGCTACCTGGTTGCCAAATATTACTTCTTTCTAGAATTCATTAAAACAATATAATCCAGAAAAAATATAAAGATTTTTGTGGATTTGGAAAGAAAAGTCATATCACACAAAAAGTCAATGGAAATCTTGGCCCCGTGTAATTTCCACCCTTCCTCTTGTGGCCATTCTTCATCCAAAACGTTCTGGGCTTCTGGTAAAATGTCTCTCCCCACCGAGTGCAGTCCCTAGGTCTCAGAAGGGAGTGATTCCCTGAAGCTGATGATAATTTTTAGCTATCTCTTGGTCTCCTCTCCCTGTGTCCTGTTGAATTCTAATGAATACTATTCATATCACATTACATTTTTATTTCTTATGAAATTGTTCTAAATTGCCATCTTGTCTCCCAGTCCTTGAAGAACAAATAACCCTTCATCTTGCAGATTCAACAATCTTAATTCAGTTCAGCTGCCACTGTTGATAGATGAGGAAACTAAAGCTCAGAGAAGGGAAGTGATTTACCAAAAAATACTGGGACTACTTGGAAGCAGAGCTGAAGCCATAATTCTGGTCTTCCTCCTCTTAGGTCAATGCCCCTATCTACTTGTGTCAGTTTTTCCTTCATTCCAGATTGGCAAGATTGTAATAATGAAAGGTGACAGGGTTGCTTATTCACCTTGTATTCTTGTCTATTTTAACTATAAACCTGAGTATATGTTTCCCAGAATAGTTAATCATGTAGTAGAAGAAGATAGTGTGATTTCTTGTCCTGTAAATCATGAAAAAACACCTCCTGTACCTTCTCTTAATGTTTGCCATATTGTTTTTCAGGCTACAAGGAATTGGTCTCAGTGTATTTGTGTATAAATACTGCCCGTTGGTCTCTCCTTATTAGTAGATGCTGACCAACATTACAAGGTAATAATTGGTTATACTGTATTAGGAGAATAACAGTTTATAACAGTATTACTTGCAATAAACATCATATTTTCTTTTCCTATTCAGTGAAGCAATTGTTTGGCTTTATGGCTACACAGACAGTTTTTCTTTCATAGCTAAGTTTATTTTGTCATAAGGCAATCAGGTGGCACAAAAGTATTAACAACTACAGGAAACCAACATCTAGCAAAGAAATTTGAAGATCATGTTCACCCTGAATAAACAAGTGCCTTTAAAAAAATTCTTCCGACTTTTAACGTCAAACAGAAAAGTTGAAAAAGAAGTACCATAAAGACACATGCATCATTTATTTAGTTTCACAAATTAACATTTTCTGGGATTGGCTTTGTGTGTCTCTATATCTCTTTTCCTCTTCACATACACACTCATTTTCTCTCTCTCTTTTTTTTTTTTGAGACGGAGTTTCGCTGTTGTTGCCCAGACTGGAGTGCAATGGCACGATCTCGGCTCACCGCAACCTCCACCTCCTGGGTTCAAGCAATTCTCCTGCCTCAGCCTCCCAAGTAGCTGGGACTACAGGCACGCACCATCATGCCCAGCTAATTTTTGTATTTTTAGTAGAGACGGGGTTTCACCTTGTTGACCAGGATGGTCTCGATCTCTTAACCTCGTTATCTACCCGCCTCGGCCTCCCAAAGTGCTGGGATTATAGGCATGAGCCACCGCGCCCGGCCCATTTTCTCTCTCTTACAGACACATACATATACATGCACACACTCACATTTTGGGGAGCTCTGAACTGCTTGAAAGCAAATTGCAGACATCAAGATTATACAAAAATAGTTAAGGGATTTTTTCTAATGTTAACACATTCTTTTATATTACTACAATAACAATCACAAGACATTAGTTACTGATAATTAATATTATGTAGTATACAGTCTAAATTTAAATGTCTCCACTTGCTTTCAAATATTCTTTATATTACTCAGGGATCTTATATTGGATTTCTTTTGTCATGTTTCTTATTTTCATCAGTCTAGAATATTGCTTCCCCTCCAACCTTTTTCCTCATCTTTTACAACCTTGACATTTTTGAAGAGTCCAGACTAATTGTCTCATAGAATGTTTCTCAAACTGGATTCATCTAACTGTTCTGGATTAGACAAAATGTTTAGGCAAATATTATGTTTCCCATTGCATTGCATTGGGAAGTTTATAATGTCACTTTATCTCAATATTTGTGAAGCTAAGTTTCATCTCTTAAATTTAAATTTCATACTTAACAAACATTTGATGGATAATAGAGATATATGAATGTCCTTTTCCTAACAATATGTTAGTGCATAGTGTTAGGAGTAATTTCATGCCAGAATCTCATATTACCTTGGTGGTATTTGCAAAATGGTGATTTTAAAATTCAGGCATTTTTCTAGATCAGGGGCCAGTAGATTTTTCCAGTAAGGAGCCACATGCTAAGTATTTTAGGCTTTGTGGGCCACGTATGGTCTCTATTACATATTCTATTTCTTCTTTAGCTGTGTAAAAGTTATTAGCTCAAGGACTGCAGGAAAATGGTCTGCAGCAGGATTTGGGCATGAGTAGTAGTTTGTCAAAGTCCTTTTCTGTGTTATAAAGAAGACCTTTTCTTTTCCTTGTAACACCTGTGTGTGTGTGTGTTGGGGGGTGGGTGGGTGTGGGTGTGTGTGTGTCAGAGGGAGAGTATGAAATTCTTTAAAAACTTTATTTCTTCTATAGAGTTGGTCTCTTTAAGCTTTTTTTTTTTTTTTTTTTTTTTTTTTGAGAGGGAGTTTCACTCTTGTTACCCAGGCTGGAGTGCAATGGCGCGATCTCGGCTCACCGCAACCTCCGCCTCCTGGGTTCAGGCAATTCTCCTGCCTCAGCCTCCTGAGTAGCTGCGATTACAGGCACGCACCACCATGCCCAGCTAATTTTTTGTATTTTTAGTAGAGACAGGGTTTCACCATGTTGACCAGGATGGTCTCGATCTCTTGACCTCGTGATCCACTCGCCTCGGCCTCCGAAAGTGCTGGGATTACAGGCTTGAGCCACCGCGCCCGGCCCAGCTTTTTGTTTTTTAAATAAATACTCTTTGGACTTAACTTTGGTAAATAACACTGTCTTAAGATAATTTCAATTTCATTTTCTTCTATGCTTTCTGATACAATAGCCACTAGCTGCATGAGACCATTCAAATTTAAACTAATTATAATAAAATTATAATTAGAAATTAAATAAATTAATAATTAGAAAAAATTTAGTTTCTCAGTCACATCAGCCACATTTAATTGTACAAGTATTCACTCAACACATGTAGCTAGTGGCTACGTATTGAACAGTGCAGATGTAGGACATTTTTATGATTTAGAATTTGAATTGGATAGAAATAAATGCAGATTTCAAATGTATTTGCACAGAGTTGTGCAAAATAGTCCCTGATAATTCGAGTTAACTTATAATTTTTTTGTCTTTTTTTGCTTTTATGCTTATTTCCCTTCTTACTAATTTGTCTATTTCCTTTTTTTAAGGTACCAAAGTATTTATTCTATCTACTATTTTTCTGTTTTTATCTCACATTTTCCTTTCCTTATGCTTTCTATTGATTTAATTTATCAGTTTTTTTTTTTTCTTTTATTTTAGGTTCAGAAGTACCTGTGGAGGTTTATTATATAAGTGTCACTGGGGATTGTTGTACAGATTATTTGTCACCTATGTGGTAGTCACTGTACCTCATAGTTTTTCAGTCCTGACCCTCCTCTTTCCTTCATCCTCAAATAAGTCCAGGTGTCTGTTGTACCCATGTGTACTCAATGTTGAGCTTCTACTTGTGAGAACATGTATATGTGGTTTTCTGTTCCTCTGTTAGTTTATGTAAGATAATGGCTTCTACCTTCATCGATGTTGCTGCAAAGGACATGGCCTCATTCTTTTGTATGGCTTCATCATACTCCATCGTGTATATGTAGCACATTTTCTTTATCAGTCTACCATCGATGGGCATTGAAGTTGGTTTCATGTGTTTGCTATTGGGAATCATGCTGCAATGAGCATATGCGTGCATGTATCTTTTTCTTTTCTCTGTTACCTTCCCTCCCTCCCTTCTGCCTCCTATTCTTGACTTCCTTCCTTCCTCTCTTTTCTCTCTCTTCCTTTGTTTTTATCTTTCTTTTTCTCTCTCTTCCTCTTTCTCTTTCTTTCTCTCTTATCTTCCTTCCTGTCTTTCTCTCTCTTTCTTTCTTTCTTCCTTTCTTTGTTTATTTTTCTCTCTTTCTTTTTCTTTCTTCCTTCCTCCCTCTCCCCCTTCCTTCCTTCCCTCCCTCCTTCCTTCTCTCTGATTCTGTCACCCCAGCTGGAGTGAAGTGGCACCATCTTGCCTCATTGCAAGCTCCATATCACAGGTTCAAATGATTCTCCTTCCTTAGCCTCTGAAGTAGCTGGGACCACGAGCACCCACCACCAGATCCAGTTAATTTTTGTATTTTTTATTAGAGGCTCGGTTTCTCCATGTTGCCCAGGTTATCAGGCTGGTCTTGAACTCCTGACCTAAGGTTATCTGCCCACTTCAGCCTCCCAAAGTGCTGGGATTACAGGCGTGAGCCACTGCACCCGGCCCTCACCACTCCCTTTTGTATCCCCCAAGTCACATCTTGCCCATGCCACTCATGCATACCCCCAGGCTTTCCCCACAGTCATTTGTGAGTCCTGCACGAAATGGCCTTCATTTCAGAGACCAGACATCAGACAGCAATCTGGACCTCTTCCTTGATGGGAGGTGAGACCTCCAGAAGAGGAAAATGCCAGCTATGGAGCCTTCAGGCTGAACACAGTGACACTCCAGACAAACAGCTGGAACCGAACTGAGTAAAATCTCCAGCCAGAAAGAAAACTTTCCAATCAACTCTTCCCTGACCCCATTTTACAGATGGAAACATTAAGGCTCAGAGGAGAGAAGACAGAGCAGGCATTGGAACCATAGTCTCCTGGCTCCAAAGCCAAGTTCTGTCCACCCAGCCAGGCTCCATCCTTCCTTCTATAAATGTTTATAACAGTATGTGCTGGGCACTCTCGTTAGGCCCTTTTACACATATCACCCAGTCTGCTTTTCCCATTTGTTTGACAAGTGTTTATTGAGTTCCTGCTGTGTGCAGAAGCTGGACTCGATACTAGGGACATCTTGGTAAAAAACTCAGGCAAAGTCTACCCACCTGGGGTTCTAACAAGACAAAGAGAGGGTTGGCACCATGGGCAAGGCTGTGAAGGCAATGAATGAAACAGTGGGGTCAGACAGGAAGGGTGGTCAGTGATGCTGTCTGCATGGAAGGAGCATCTTCTTGGCTTTGAGACCCAAATGCCAAAATACCTGTGAGGAGCACACCATGCCCATTCAGTAACAGCTGAGCCACACCCCTCCATAGATGCCAAACCAAACACCAGATCAGGCCAGCAATGAGGGACAAAGACCATGGCCTGGAAGGGTCTTGCCACGTGAGCTCACAAGGGGATTGTTGTTATGCTTTTATTATTGTTATTATGGTGGGGTTGGGGGTCCCTAGTGCACAAGAAACACTCTAGGAACCATAAGTCAGGATCGAGGCTGCAATCCCTGCTCTGCCCTTGCTGTGTGGCCTCAGACTGCTATCACCACCTCTCAGAGCCTCAGCTTCCTTCCCCTTCTGTAAAATGGAGAGTCTAATAATACCCACCTGGCAAGGGTGTCCAGGGAAGTCAGTGAGTTCCTTCATGTAAATAGCTGATGTCTGCATGTGGCCCCAGGTCAGAGATTTGTAATGGGGATTGAAATTACTGATAAGTGGCCAGGTAGGTTGGCTTACACCCATAATCCCAGCACTTTGGGAGGCAGAGGCAAGTGAACCACCTGAGGTCTGGAGTTTAAGACCAGCCTGGCCAACGTGGTGAAACCCCATCACTACTAAAAATGAAAAATTAGTCGGACATGGTGGTGCGTCCCAGCTACTAGGGAGGCTGAGGCAGGAGAATCGCTGGAACCTGGGAGATGGAGGTTACAGTGAGCTGAGATCATGCCACTGTACTCCAGCCTGGGCAACAAGAGTGAAACTTTGTCTCAAAAGAGCAAGCAAGCAAGCAAGCAATTACTGATAACCTTACAGATAGTCAGAGGCACACAAGGGACTCAGAGGGGGGGACCACACCCATCCTCTCACACACACAGAGGGGAGCAGCCTACCTACCCTAGACCACACAGAGACCGGCTGTCAGCAGCTGCATAGCCCCAGCCTCTCGATTATTGCCCAGGGCTTTTGACCTGCCCTGGAGGGGCCCTTGGGCCTCCCCTTACCACCTCCCTTTCCTTCCTCACTTTAGCCCTTCTCTGTGGCCCTGTTTATGGCCAAAGGCTGGGGATCTTATGAGTTTGAGGCAGCCTAAGCCACTGTCTGTGCTTTCACCCAGAGCCAGAGCACCAGGCCCCATGCATATCAGCTGTGATTCTGCACCGGTTCAAAACCACCTAAGGGCTGGCTGGTTGTTCGTGTGGAAGAGGGGGTGCTGTTCTTTCTCCAGGTTGACAACATGATAGATTGGAAAATACATGGAAGGCTTGGTGCAGTGGCTCAGGCCTGTAATTTCAGCACTTTGGGAGGCTGAGGCCGGTGGATCTAGGAGTTCAAAACCAGCCTGACCAACATGGTGAAACCCCATCTACTAAACATACAAAAATTAGCTGGGCGTGGTGGCATTTGCCTGTAATCCCAGCTACTCAGGAGGCCGAGGTGGGAGAATCACTTGAATCCAGGAAGCACAGGTTGCAGTAAGCTGAGATCTCACCACTGCACTGCAGCCTGGGTGACAGTGAGACTTAGTCTTAAAAAAAAAAAAAAAAGAAAAGAAAAAAAGAAAATTGCGTGGGCTCTGGAGGCAGAGAGATGGAATTGAATCTCAGCTTTTACTTCTCAGCTGTGTGCCCTTGGACAAGTTTGCTGCTCTGAGCTTCAGTTTTCTCATCTGTGAAATGGGAACAACATTTGGCTTGCCAGGGGTCTTAGGATGACTAGGGCGTGCCTGGCACTTAGTAGGTGCTCAACGTCTGTGCTTTCCCATGGCCATCTAAGAGTCCTCAGGGCTGCCCTCCTGCCCTTCCCCCACAACTCCTGTGCCTGCCTCTTAAATGGGTACTCAGGGTGATAAGAAGGCACAGGTGAGGAAGTCAGGCTGGATCCACCCCCATGCACACCCATTGTTAGGAAAACAAGCTTTTAATGCCTGGTCCTGCTGCTGGCGGCTGAGAGTATAAAATGAGACCCAGAGCCAGCCTCTCCCTTCCTTTAAGGCACACCAAGGAAATAGTGTTTAAAAGGAAAGGAGGCAGTGGCATGGAGGCTCCAGAGACTGAGCCGTTCCTATGGCAAGAAGGGAGGCAGTGGGGCTCACTGCTGAGGACCATCTGGCAGGTGTTGCATGCTACCTTCCTCATGGGACTCACAGCCTCTTCATCAGTGATGTGTTCAGGTTGACTGTCCCCAAGCTGCTTAGGTGAGTCCAGACTTCAGGGGCTCTGCTAAGGCTGGTGGTCTCTTAATGGCATCCCTCCAGGGTCAGAGGGCTTCAGGTCTCATGCCTCTACCTATAGATCTGGTGCTCGGGACCCTGGAGGGTGGGTGAGAAGGATACTGAGAAAGGAAAATCATTAATGAGAAAGTGACTGCCCCAGAAGGGCAAATAAGCAAGCTCTTAACTGACTAGAAATTAGCTCTTGTAAAATGTCCCAAAAGTAGGTGGCTTAAAATTATAAGCATTCATTTATTTAGTTCATGGCAATGTGGGTCAGTAACGTGGACTGGACTCAGATGGGTGGTTCTTCTTTTCTTGGCTGGGTTTACTCACGTGCCTGCAGCTGTGTGTCTGAAGCTGGGATGGCTTTCTGTTCCATGTGGGTTCCTATCCTCCAAAAGCTAGCTCAGACTTGTTCATGTGGCTGCTTTGGAGGGTTCTAAGCAATAGGCCAAAAGCTACATTTTCTCTTGAGGCTCCGGCTGGCATAGATTTACCTCCACTCTACTCTATTGGTTAAGGGTGGTTTTGTGGCCAGCCCAGATTCAAGTGGTGTCTGCTCAGCTGCTATAACAGAGCATCACAGACGACTGTGTAGCTTCAACAACAGAAATGAATTTTCCTCATGATTCTGGTGGCTGGAAGTTCCAGATCAGGTATCCGCAAGTTGATTCCATCTGAGGCCTCTGCCTTTGGCGTGCAGTTGGCCACCTCCTCCCTGTGTCCTCATATGGTCTTTCTTCTGTGTGTGCCCTGGTGTCTCCCTGTGTGTCTACATTTTCTCCTCTTATAAGGACCCCAGTCAGACTGGATAAGAGCCCAGCCTAATGACCTCATTTTATCTTTATTGCCTCTTTTTTTTTTTTTTTTTGGGGGGGGGAGGGTCGCTCTTGTTACCCAGGCTGGAGTGCAATGGCGCGATCTCGGCTCACCGCAACCTCCGCCTCCTGGGTTCAGGCAATTCTCCTGCCTCAGCCTCCTGAGTAGCTGGGATTACAGGCACGTGCCACCATGCCCAGCTCATTTTTTGTAGTTTTAGTAGAGACGGGGTTTCACCGTGTTGACCAGGATGGTCTCGATCTCTTGACCTCGTGATCCACCCGCCTCGGCCTCCCAAGGTGCTGGGATTACAGGCTTGAGCCACCGCGCCCGGCCCTTAACTTTATTGCCTCTTTAAAGGCCCTATTTCCAAATACAGTTACATTTACAGGTTTCGGGGGTTAGGACTTCAACATACAAATTTTGTGAGGACACAATTTAGCCCATAACAAGGGGGAAGAAAAACACCATCTCTTGATCTTGAGGAGCTGCAGTAAGATTGAAAAGAAGCATGGACAGTGGGGGAAATAGCAGAGATCATGATTGTGAAAAAGTCAACCACCCCGACTGATCCTCCACACCTGGACTGGTTTGGGCAAAGGCAGCACACGTGGGCACCTCCTCTCACTAGCTGTACCTTCTCCCTCCTTCCCCTGCAAGCCTTTTCCTGGAGTTTATTCGTGATCGCAAGTCTCCGGCCTGGAAGACGTACCTCCTCATGGTGCTGATGTTCCTCTCAGCCTGCCTGAAAATGCTGTTTAAGCAGAACACGTACCGGCTCAAGGTGCTGCAGATGAGGCTGCAGTCGGCCATCACTGGCCTGGTGTACAGAAAGGTGAGCCCCAGTGGACAAGTGCAGGTCTTTCCATCCGGGAAAAGGAACATAACTGAACTGGTTGGTAGTAATGCTATCAGCAGCTGAGAATGCTTTCAGTCCTTACTTATTAGAGCCACTCACGATATTTTCTCACTTCCTTTGTTATTTCTCTTTATTTGTATGTATTTATTTTTCGAGACAGAGTCTCTACCCACCGTGACCTCCTAGAGTGCTGGGATTACAGGCGCCACGTCGCCCAGCCTCCCTTCTTATTTTTTTTTTGAGACGGAGTTTCGCTCTTGTTAGCCAGGCTGGAGTGCAATGGCATGATCTCGTCTCACTGCAGCCTCCACCTCCTGCCTGGGTTTTCAGGCAATTCTCCTGCCTCAGCCTCCTGAGTAGCTGGGATTACTGTCAAGTGCCACCATGCCCAGCTAATTTTTTGTATTTTTAGTAGAGACGGGGTTTCACCATGTTGAGCAGGATGGTCTCGATCTCTTGACCTCGTGATCCACCTGCCTCGGCCTCCAAAAGTGTTGGGATTACAGGCGTGAGCCACTGCGCCCGGCCGGCCTCCCTTCTTAAGTCTGAGTCATATTCTGCTGTGCGGATGGATCACACTGTGGTTATCTTTTCATCTGATGGTGGACCGGTCAGTTGATTTTTGCCTTTTGGCTGTTGTGATTCACGCTGCCGTGAGCACAGGTGTGAAAATACCTTCCTGAGTTCCTTGTTTCTATTCCTTTTGGATGAATGGCAGTGGCTTTGTTAGAGCAAATGGTAATGCTGTGTGTAAGTGTTTTGAGGGACCATCATTTGTAAAGTGTTTTGTTTTTGTTGAGATGGAGTCTCACTGTGTCACACAGGCTGGAGTGCAGTGGCATGACCTGGCCTCACTGCAACCTCCTCCCACATTCAAGCCATTCTCGTGCCTCGGCCTCTTGAGTAGCTGAGATTACAGGCACATGCCACCACACCTGGCTCATTTTTGTATTTTTAGTAGGGACAGGGTTTCACAATGTTGGCCAGGCTGGTCTCGAACTCCTGGCCTCAGGTGATCTGCCCACCTCGGCCTCCCAGAGTGCTGGGATTACAGGTGTGAGCCACCTCACCTGGCTCTTGTAAAGTGTTTTAATCATCCTGTTTTACTGTTCTTCAGCTGGGGTTGTAATCTCAGCCCTGCTTTTCTCTGCTCCTGCTAAGGGACTTCCTGTAGGCAGCCCAGTCCCCGCCTCTGTCCAGGAGACTAATACCTGGAAGTGAAGTTGGGTCGGTCCTGCCTCAGTGCTGCTTCTGTTTTAGGTAAATATCCTGTGGGGTCAGGAGAGAAAATCCCAAGTGCACCTGTTGAACACCATGGGCATCCCCCAACTCAGGACTTGTGGGAGAGATAGGGTGTTGGAGGAGAGGTAAACCTGGAAGCCACTTAGCTCCACTTTGTCCCCTGCCCCAACTTTTTTTTTTTTTTTAGATGGAGTCTTGCTCTGTCACTCAGGCTTGGAGAGCAGTGATGCAATCTTGGCTCACTGCAACCTCTGCCTCCCAGGTTCAAGAGATTTTTCTGCCTCATCCACCTGAGTAGCTGGGACCACATGTGAGTGCTACTACACCTGGCTAATTTTTGCATTTTTAGTAGAGCTGGGGTTTCACCATGTTGGTCAGGCTGGTCTCCAACTCCTGACCCTAGGACATCTACCCTCCTCGGCCTCCCAATGTGCTGGGATTCCAGGCGTGAGCCACCGCGCTCAGCCAAGCCCTGCTCCGTTCTAATCCCACCACCTGTGAAAGGCTTCTGGGAGCTCACAGAAACAATGGCCCTAGTATGACGGATCCCACTCCCTTGCTCCCGGAGTTCTGGGGACCCACAGTGAGGGATGATTGTTTTCCTTACTCATTTACATGTGATGAGCCTGGTCAAAGAAGATTGCTGTTGCTGACTTGCAGCTGGTCAGGCCCCTGCCCTGTGAAAATTGCCCCCACTAAATCCTTATGCCGCAGTTTACTCAGCTAACTCAGATCTCCAGCCCTGCCTCAGGCTGGGTTAGTCTCCTCCCTGTCATGCCATGTGGGAATCTCCTGTGTGATTCTTTATTGATTGATTGATTGATTGATTGAGATGAGATCTTACTCTATCACCCAGGCTGGAGTGCAGTGGTACAATCTCAGCTCACTGCAACCTCTGCCTCCAGGGTCCAAGTGATTCTCCTACCTCAGCCTACTGAGTAGCTGGGATTATAGGCACATGCCACCACGGCCTACTAACTTTTGTATTTTTAGTAGAGATGGGGCTTCTCCATGATGGTCAGGTGGGTCTCAAACTCTTGACCTTGTGATCCACCCACCTCAGCCTCCCAAAGTGCTGAGATTACCAGCTCACACTGTGCCTGATCCGTGTGACACTTCAATGAAGTGAGGTGTGTAGGTGATGGCTGCATGATCACCTTCCCACCACGGGGCAGGGCTAGGGGCTGTGTTGTCTGGAAATTCCTCAGTTCTTTATGCTGGTAAGGGAAAAATGAAGAGGGAGCCCTCAGGGGACATGTGGCGAGGTTTGGTGGGGACATGGCTCACCAGATTGTACTTGGTGTTCCCATGTATCTTGTAACTGCTCTCATAGAAGGTGGCCTAGAACCTCAGGGAGTGGGGGTTGCTCATTATAACCTAGGGGTAGGGGGAAGAGAGGCTGAGGCTGTACAGAGCCAGCAGGCAGGACAGGGAAACCAGAGCCAGGTGCGGTGGGTCACGCCTGTAATTCCAGCAGTTTGGGAGGCTGAGGCAGGTGGACCATTTGAGGTCAGGAGTTTGAGACTAGCTGGCCAATATGGTGAAACCCTGTCTCTACTAAAAATACAAAATTAGCCAGGCATGCTAGTGCATGCCTGTAATCCTGGCTACTCAGGAGGCTGATGCAGGAGAATTGCTTGAATATGGGACGCTGAGATTGCAGTGAGCCGAGGTCATGCCATTTTACTCCAGCCTGGGCAACAAGAGTGAAACTCCATCTCAAAAAAAAAAAAAGAAAACGAACTTGTTCTGCCAATATGACTGCAGCTGTAATCCCTGATGTGTCCCCTTTGCCCTGCTTCTGCTCTAACATTACCCACAACCTCCAGCTGTGGATTTGAAGTCCTGCAGTGCAGACAGCGTGGATGGATTTTCAGAGCTGTGAGCCTGGGGTCTGTCCAGGAGACACAGAGACACAGAGCAGGGAGCACTGGGTTTGAGCCAGAGGCAGCCTGTGGTGTCCCCCTGCAGGCCCTGGTCCCCTTGTGTTTTGTGACACTCCCCCATATCCTCACACAAGCCAACCCCATTTTCAGCATGATTACAGATGCCCCTTGACCTATCATGGGGTCATGTCCCCATAAATCTATCATAAATTGGTAATAGCAGCCAAGTACAGTAACTCACTTCTGTAGTCCCAGCACTTTCGGAGGTCAATGTGGGAAGATTGCTTGAACCCAGGAGTTCAAGACCAGCCTGGGCAACACAGAGAGACCCTGTCTCTATGGAAAAAAAAGTGAAAATATACAAAGTTGAAAATGCATTTATTTATTTTTTGAGACAGAGTCTCACACTGTTATCCAGGCTGGAGTGCAGTGGTGCAGTCTTGGCTCACTGCAACCTCTGCCTATCAGGTTGCAGTGATTCTCCTGCCTCAGCCTCCCAAGTGGCTGGCATTACAGGTGTGAGCACTGGGTAAATTTTGTATTTTTAGTAGAGATTGGGTTTCACCACGTTGGCCAGGCTGGTCACGAACTTTTGACCTTAGGTAGTCTGCCTATATCAGTCTCCTAAAGTGCTGGGATTACAGGCGTGAGCCACTATAATTGTCCTATTTATTTTTATTTTTTTTTGTTTTGGAGGTGGAGTCTGGCTCTGTTGCCTGGGCTGCAGTGCAGTGATCCCATCTTGGCTCACTGCCTGCAACCTCTGCCTCCAGGGTTCAAGCGATTCTCCTGCCTCAGCCTACTGGGTAGCTGGGACAACAAGCACGCTACCACACCTAGCTAATTTTTGTATTTTTAGTAGAGACACTGTTTCACATGTTGCCCAGGCTCGTCTTGATCTCCTAAGCTTAGGCAATCTGCCCACCTCAGCCTCCCAAAGTGCAGGGATTACATGTGTGAGCCACCATACCCGGCCCGCAAATGCATGTAATACACCTACCCTACCAAGCATTGGATGTTAGCCCAGCCGACTTTAGGTTGAGAACAAACCGAGCAGTACTAAAAGGAGAACAAAACCCACTCACCCTTCCCCACCTTGGATCATGACTTTGACATTTCAGGGGTCCAGCCTTCGTGAATATTTGTAGAAATAGATAATAATCTTGGATAAATGTACCACCTTTAACTGTACAAATCAATGGCGTTTGGTAGATTTACAATATTGTGCAATCACCACCACCACCTGTGTCTAAACCTTCTCATCATCCCAAACAGAAATGCTGTCCTCATGAAGCAATAGGTTACCCAGTTTTAAATTTTTATTTACTTATTTAGTTTGAGACCGAGTCTTGCTCTTTCTCCCAGGCTAGAGTACAATGGTGCAATCTCAGCTCACAGCTACTTTTGCCTCCCGGGTTCTAAGCAATTCTCCTGCCTAAGCCTCTGGAGTTGGGATTACAGGTGCATGCCACCACACCCAGCTAATTTTTGTATTTTTAGTAGAGATGGGGTTTCACCGTGTTGGTCATGCTGGTCTTGAACTCCTTACCTCATTGTGATCCACCCACCTCAGCCTCCCAAAGTGCAGGGATTACAGTCATATGCCACCATGCTCGGCCTAATTTTTTTATTTAAGAGATAAGGTTGTGCTCTGTTACCCAGGCTGGAGTGCAGTGGCATGAGTATAGCTCACTGCAGCCTCAATCTCCTGGGCTCGAGTGATCCCTCCTGCCTTGGCCTCCCAAGTAGATGAGACTACAGGGGCACACAATTGCACGTGGCTAATTTTTATCTTTTTTATAGAGACAGGGTGTCACTATGTTCCTAGGCTGGTCTCAAACTCCTGGGTTCCAGCGATCCTCCCACCTCAGGCTCCTGAAGTGCTGGAATTAAGGGCATGAGCCACTGCCCCTGGCCCTCATGCAATTTATTGAATGCTATACTAACAGTGAAAAACAGATTGTATCTATACTGGAAGAAGAGTTTCTACTGAATGTGATCCTTTTTGTCATTGTAAAGTCAAAAAAGTGTGTGACCATCTGCGCTTGCAACTACTGATAGACTTAGACACTTGGATTTTAGATCCAGAAACATCCAAATACTTCCTGCTCAGTGTGAGAAGGCCGTAGGGGTCAGAGCTCTTAGCTGCTAGCAAGAGAAGCGCACTAAGGCTGAGTTTAAAAACAGAGGCTGGGCACTGTCGCTTATGCCTGTAATTCCAGCATTTTGGGAGGTCGAGGTGGGTGGATCACCTGAGGTCAGAAGTTTGAGAACAGCCTGACCAACATAATGAAACCCTATCTTACTAAAAATACAAAAATTAGCCCAGCATGGTGGCATGTGTCTGTAGTCCGAGCTACTTGGGAGGCTGAGGCATAAAAATTGCTCAAACATGGGAGGCAGAGGTTGCAATGAGCTGAGATCATGCCACTGCACTCCAGCCTGGGTGACAGAGCAAAGCTCCATCTCAAGAAAAAATGAAAGAAAAGAAAATGAATTTATGGGCAGCAGAGAAGGATCAGGAAGACACAGAGACTAAAAATGACAGGTAGCCAGCTGGACAGACACAGCCTCATGAAGCCCAAAAATGCAGAGGCTGGCCTAGGGGATGACACAGAAATGGCTGGGCATGGTGGCTCATGTCTGTAATTCCAGCATTTTAGGAGGCCTAGGTAAGCAGATCACTTGAGACCAGGAGTTCAAGACCAGCCTGACCAATATGGTGAAATGCCATCTCCACTAAAAATACAAAATTAGCCAGACATGGTTGCAGGTGCCTGTAGCTCCAGCTACTTGGGAGGCTGAGGCAGGAGAACTGCTTCAGCCTGGGAGGTGGAGGTTGCAGTGAGCTGAGATCACACCATTGGACTACAGTCTGATCAACAGAGTGACTCTGTCTCAAAAAAAAAAAAAAAAAGACACATAGAGACAATATCTATGCAGAATTGTGAGTTTCTCTCCTTTTGGGGGCAATGTCAGGGGATTTGTAGAACGTGGGAGTGGCTGAGAATTCTCAGCCAAGCATGTGGCTGAGAATCCTGGATAGCAGCAACATCCAGATATACTTAGCAGAGGAATGAAGGATGCACCTGGCTGGGGTATCAACAAAGCCGTCAATTCCAGCTGGCTGTTGATGTTGATGCTATACATCCTGTATATGAATTCTCCTGTCAGAAACTATCTAGTTAGAAAGGCAAAGAAGAAAGAAAATCATGCTCCCGTTCCCCAAAGGGAAGGGCAAGGAGGCGGGAAGGTGGAAGGGAACTTCCTGGTGCTGCGGCCTGAATCTCCACTTGTGCTGCTGTCTTCCCCACTAGACTCTGTACTTCCAGAAGGGGCTGGAGATGGGCACAATACCAGCCCCTCCCTTCTCTCCAGAAATATTCCCCAACCCTGACATTCACAGTAATTGCTTCTTTCTGTTCCTCTTTTTTTTGAGGCAGGTTCTTGCTCAGTCACCCAGGCTGGAGTGCAGTGGTGTGATCATGGCTCACTGCAGCCTTGACCTCTTGGGCTCAAGTGATCATCTCCCCTCAGCCTCCTGAGTAGCTGGGACTATAGGTGTGCACCACCATTTAGGGCTAATTAAAAAAAAAGTTTTTTGTTTTTGTTTTTCCTGTAGAGACAGGGTCTTACTATGTTGCCAGGCTGGTCCCAAACTCCTGGGCACAAGGTATCCTCCCTTCTCGGCCTCCCAAAGTGTTTGGTGTTACAGGTGTGAGCCACCACACCTGACATCTTTCTGTTTTGTTAGAGTAGATCCGCCCTAGTATGCATCTCTAGCCCATCACTGTTCCCCAGCATTGTTATGCCTTTTAAGCCTCTTTCAATCTCCAAGTTTGTTGGCTGGGTGAGTGCTCACACCTGTAATCCTGATGTGATAGGATCATTTAAGTTCAGAGGTTTGAGACCAGCCTGGACAACACAGGGAGACTCCTGTCTCTACAAAACCTAATTTTCTTCTTTTTAACTCCATCCAGGCTGCAGTGCAGTGGTGTGATCTAGGCTCACTGCAACCTTTGCCTCCTGGGTTGAAGCCATTCTTCTGCCTCATCCTCCCAAGTAGCTGAGATTACAGGCACATGGGACCATACCCAGCTAATTTTTGTACTTTTAATAGAGCCGGGGTTTCATCATGTTGGCCTGGCTGTCCTCAAACTCCTGACCTCAGGTGATCTGCCCACCTCAGTCTCTCAAAGTGCAAAGATTGGGATCACAGTTGTGAACAACTGTGCCTGGCCAAAAACTAAAATTAAAAAAAAAAAAAAAAACCACAATCTACAAGTTTCTCCTCTATCCCTTTTTCTTTCTTTCTTTCTTTTTTTTTTTTTTAGACAGATCCTTGCTCTGTCACCCAGGCCAGAGTGCAATGGCACAATGTCAGTCCACTGCAACCTCCAACTCCCAGGTTCAAGTGATTCTCTTGCTTCAGCCTCCTGAATAGCTGGAATTACAGGCATGTGCTACCACACCTGGCTAATTTTTGTATTTTGGTAGAGATGGGGTTTCTCCATGTTGGTCAGGCTGGTCTCAAACTCCTGACCTTGTGATCTGCCCACCTTGTCCTCCCAATGTGCTGGGATTACAGGCCTGAGCCACCTGCCTGGCCTCTCCCTTTTCCTTTCTATGGATTTTGGGAGTCCACACTGTTGGGCATGTAGCATTCCTCAAAGTCTGGATTTCCCTGGTGCAGGTGAACCCATTCTCTGTCTTTTGTATTTGTGGCATATTTGCAGCCAGATTCATGCTCACCCCATTAGATTAGAGTTTGATCATGTTGGCAAGATTCAGTGGGTGATGTGATTGATCTCTTATTGGTGACGAATACTATCCTACTGTCTCTCTTATTTTGTTAATTTTTTAAATTAGTTTTTTAGAAATAGGCATCTCATTTTGTCACCCAGGCTGGAGTGCAATGACTCCACCATAGCTCCCTGAAGCCTCAAATTCCTGGGCTCAAGTGATCCACACACCTCAGCCTCCTGAGTAGCTGAGACCACACATCACCACACCCAACTTTTTTTTCTTTTTGAGATGAAGCCTCGCTCTGTCACCCAGGCTGGATCTCAGCACATTGCAAGCTCCACCTCCCAGGTTAATGCAATTCTACTGCCTCAGCACTCTGTGTAGGTGGAATTATAGGCACCCGCTCCCACACCCAGCTAATTTTCATATTTTTGGTAGAGATGGGCTTTCATCATGTCCGTCAGTCTGGTCTGGAGCTCCTGACCTCAAGTGATCTGCCTGCCACAGCCTCCCCAAGTGCTAGGATTACAGATGTGTGCCATCACACCGCACCTGGCCAATGCCCAGCATTTTCTTTTTTAGACTGAGTGCTGTTTTGTCACCCAGGCTGGAGTGCAGTGGCACAATCTCAGCTCGCTGCAATCTCCGCATCCTGGGTTCAAGCAATTCTGCGGCCTCAGCCTGCTGAGTAGCTGGAATTGCAGGCACCTGCCACCACGCCCAGCTAATTTTTGTATTTTTAGTAGAGATGGGGTTTCACCATATTGGCAAGGCTGTGTTGAACTGACCTAGTGATCCACCCACCTCAGCATCCCAAAGTGCTGGGAATCCAGGCGTGAGCCACCACCATGCCTGGTACCTAATTCCTATTCACTGGTCATGGATGGGAGCTATGGAACCTTTCCCCAGAATACATCCTGGCCCCATCAGAATATCAGGGTCCAGTCTCCTAAGAGATGTTCCTCTGTGCTACACACCCAAATAATCCATCTCAGTCCACTGTCAGACAGCTTCCAGGATTGACAGTGTTTGTAGTCTAGCTGGAAAAACATTGAAGTAGGAGTCAGCAGACCCCGGGACTCTTTTGACTCAGCCACTAACAACTTAATGTGGCCTTGGGGATAAAAAGGCTGGAGAGATCACGCCTGTAATCCCAGCACTTTGGGAGGTCGATGTGGGAGGATTGCTTGAGCCCAGGAGTTTGAGAGCAGCCTGGGCAACATAGCAAGACCCATCTGTACAAAAAATTTTACAGGTGTGGCAGTGTTCCCCTGTAGTTTCAGCTACTCGAGAGGCTAAAGTGTGAGGATTACCTGAGTCCTGGAGGTCAAGATGGCAGTGAGCCAAGGTCATGCCACTGCACTCAAGCTTGGGCTTCAAAGTGAGACACTGTCTCAGAAAAAAAAAGCTGGAACTTTTGTTTCACATTTGTAAAAGGTAAATCATATTATCTCCTTCATGGAGTTACTGTGAGGATGGAAATACAATTATCTCTCTTCCGTCTCCTTTTAGAAATACAATGAGATAGGCATAGTGGCCAGGTGAGGTGGCTCATGCCTATAATCCCAGCACTTTGGGAGGCTGAGGTGGGTGGATCACCGGAGGTCAGGAGTTCAAGACCAGCCTGGTCAACATGGTGAAACCCTGACTCCACTAAAACACCAAAAATTAGCCGAGCGTGGTGACATGTGCCTTCAATGTCAACTACTCGGGAAGCTGAGGCAGAAGAATTGCTTGGGAAGTGGAGGTTGTAGTCAGCTGAGATCATCCCACATCACTCCAGCCTGGGAGACAGAGCAAGACTCCATCTCAAAAAACAAACGAACAACAACAACAACAAAAATCCAGTGTAGTGGCTCATCTCTGTAATTTCAGCACTTTGGGAGGCCGACGTGAATGGATCACCTGAGGTCAGGAGTTCAAGACCAGCCTGACCAACATGCAGAAACTGCATCTCTACTAAAAATACGAAATTAGCCAAGCATGGTGGAGTGTGCCTGTAATCCCAGCTACTTTAGAGGTTGACGCAGGAGAATTGCTTCAACCTGGAAGCAGAGGTTGCAGTGAGCTGAGATTGCACTCCAGCAGGGACAGTGAGAAGGTAACTCCGTCTCAAAAATAATAATAATAATAATTAGATAGGCATAGTGCACAAGACAATGTCAGGTGACACCTGCGCCACAACTTAATACCACTTTGAGTCCGGACAGACGACCTAGGTCTCTGTGACTCAGTTTTTCCACCTGTCAGATAGGAATCATATGAAGATGTACTCCTAAGATGATGCTCAAGGCTAAATAATGTTACCTACGAACGTGCCTAGACCAGAACCTCCTGCATTTTAAATACCCTTCCCTTTTGGCTGTTTTGTTACTGTTATTTTACTAACTGGAGTGATTTCTAGCCTACAGAAAAAGGATCCGAAGTTTATGAACAAGACCATTATTCCTTACCAACTGATTAATAACCCTAATTTTTCTTCATTTTTTCTTTTTTTTGGGGGAGAAATAGGTAGAAAGGGAACTTTCCATATACATTTATATATATATATATATATATATATATATATATATATATATATATATAGCGTTTTAGGATTTGGGGTACATGTGAAGAACATGCAAGGTTGTTGCATAGGTACATGCATGGCAATGTGCTTTGCTGCCTTCCTCCCTTCACCTATATCTGACATTTCTCCCCATGTTAATGCTCCCCAACTTCCCACCCACTGCTGTCCCTCCCCTAGTTCCCCCCCTACAGACCCCAGAGTGTGATGCTTTCCTCCCTGTGCCCATGTGTTCTCATTGTTCAACACTCCCTTATGAGTGAGAACATGAGGTGTTTGATTTCCTGTTCTTGTGTCAGTTTGCTGAGAATGATGGTTTCCAGGTTCATCCATGTCTCTACAATGGACACAAACTCATCGTTTTTGATGGCTGCATAGTATTTCATGGTGTGTATTTGCCACATTTTCCCTGTCCAGTCTATCATTGATGGGCATTTGGGTTGGTTCCAAGTCTTTGCTATTGTAAACAGTGCCAACATGAACATTCGTGTGCATGTGTGCTTATAGTAGAAAGATTTATAATCCTTTGAATATATATCCAGTAATGGGATTGTTGGGTCAAATGGAATTTCTATTTCTAGGTCCGGTAGGAATTGCCACACTGTCTTCCACAATGTATGAATTAATTTATACTCCCACCAACAGTGTAAAAGTGTTTCTAATTCTCCACATCCTCTCCAGCATCTGTTGTCTCCAGGTTTTTTAATGATCGTCATTCTAACTGGTGTGAGATGCTATCTCAATGTAGTTTTGATTTGCATTTCTCTAATGACCAGAATTTTTTTATATGTTTGTTGGCCTCCTGTATGTCTTCTTTGGTAAAGTGTCTGTTCATATTCTTTGCTCACTTTTGAATGGGCTTGTTTTTTTCTTGTAAATCTGTTTTAGTTCTTTGTAGATTCTGGTTATTAGCCCTTTGTCAGATGGGTAGATTGCAAAATTTTTTTCCCATTCTGTTGGTTGCCAGTTAACTCTAATGATTGTTTCTTTTGCTGTGTAGCCCTGGAGTTTAATTAGGTCCCATTTGTCTATTTTGGCCTTTGTTGCCAATACTTTTGGTGTTTTAGTCATGAAGTACTTGCTTATGCCTATGTCCTGGATGGTTTTGCCTAGGTTTTCCTCTACGTTTTTTATGGTGTTAGGTCTTATGTTTAAGTCTTTAATCCATCTGGAGTTAATTTCAGTGTCAGGTGTCAGGAAGGGGTCCAGTTTCTGCTTTCTGCACAGCACTAGCCAGTCTTCTCAGTACCATTCATTAAACAGGGAATTTTTTTTCCCATTGCTTGTTTTTGTGAGGTTTGTCAAAGATCAGATGGTTGTAGATGTGTGACATTGCCTCTGAGGCCTCTGTTCTGTTCCATTGGTGTATATCTCTGTTTTGGTACCAGTACCATGCTGTTTTGATTACTGTAGCCTTGGAGTGTAGTTTGAAGTCAGGTAGTGTGATGCCTCCAGCTTTGTTCTTTTTGCCTAGATTTGACTTGGCTATGTGGGCTCTCTTTTGGTTCCATATGAAGTTTAAGGTGATTTTTTTCCAGTTCTGTGAAGAAGGCCATTGGTATCTTAATGGAGATTGCATTGAATCTGTAAATTACTTTGGGCAGTATGGCCATTTTCACGATATTGATTCTTCCTAACCATGAGCATGGAATGTTTCTCCATCTGTTTGTGTCCTCTCTTATTTCATTGAGCAGTGGTTTGTAGTTCTCCTTGAAGAGGTCCTTTACGTTCCTTGTTAGTTGTATTCCTAGGTATTTTATTCTCTTTGTAGCAATTGTGAATGGTATTCATTCTTGATTTGGCTCTCTTTCAGTCTGTTATTGGTGTATAGGAATGCTTGTGACTTTTGCACGTTGATTTTGTATCCTGAGACTTTGCTGAAGTTGCTTATCAGTTTTAGGAGATTTTGGGCTGAGACGATGGGGTCTTCTAAATATACAATCATGTCGTCTGCAAATAAAGACAATTTGACTTCCCCCTTTCCTAATTGAATATGCTTTATTTCTTTTTCTTACCTGATTGCTCTGGCTGGAACTTTTAATACTATATTCAATAGGGGTGGTGAGAGAGGGCATCCTTGTTTAGTGCCAGATTTTGAAGGGAATGCTTCCAGTTTTTGCCCATTCAGGATGATATTGGCTGTGGGTTCATCATAAATAACTTTTATTATTTTGATATACCTTCCATCAATACCTTGTTTATTGAGAGTTTTGCCATCTCTGCATCTATGGAGATGATCATGTGGTTTTTGTCTTTGTTTCTGTTTATGTGGTGAATTATGTTTATATACTTTTGTATGTTGAACCAGCCTTGTATCCCAGTATAAATTTTTTTTTTTTGAAACAGAGTCTCACTCCCCCTCCCAGGCTCAAGCGATTTTCCTGCTCAATCTCACAAGTAACTGGGATTACAGGCACCCACCACTAGGCCTGGCTAATTTTTGTATTTTCAATAGAGAGGTAGTTTCACCATGTTGGCCAGGCTGGTCTCAAACTCCTGACCTCAGGTGATCCATCCACCTCGGCCTCCCAAAGTGCTGGGATTACAGGCGTGTGTGCCACTGCCCCCACCCCATAACCCGTTTCTTTTTACCAACTTTGATTATGGAACTTGGTGTGACTCCCAGGTTCTCATAATGCAAATTGTCCTCCCCAATTATAACTGCTAGTTTTGTTTTCATCTAAGAAAAAGAAAACAAGACAAACAAAAATTGAAATGCCGATCATTTCTGCAGACAAAAAGATAAATATGGCCAGGTGCTGTCGCTGATGCCTGCAATTTCAGCACTTTGAGAGGCTGAGGCAGGCAGATGACTTGAAGCCAGGAGTTCGAGACCAGCCTGACCAACAAGGTGAATCCCCCTCTTCAGTAAAAATACAAAAATGAATGAGGCACGGTGGTATGCGCTTGTAGTCCCAGCTACTCAGGAGGCTGACTCAGGAGAATCGCTTAACCCAGGAGGCAGAGGTTGCAGTGAGCAGAGATCATGCCGCTGCACTCCAGCCTGGGCAATAAGATAAGAACTCCATCTCAAAAAACAAAAAAAAGTAATGTGACTGCCATTTTCTGGCTATAATCACAGAGTTCATGTGGAAAAGCTGAGCAATATGAAAAAATACAGGGTTAAAGTTTTAAAAAATTACCCCACATTGGATCAACAAACCTTTTTTTTTCTCTTGAGACAGACTAAGTCTTGTTGTTGCCCAGCTGGTGTGCAGTGGCACAATCACAGATGACTGCAGACTCGACCTTCTGGGCTCACTCTGTACTCCTGCCTCCCAAGGAGCTGGAACTACAGGTACACACCCCTACAGCCAGCTAATTTTTTTAAATTGCTTTTTTAGAGGTGAAGTCTCACTATGTTGCCCAGGCTGGTCTTGAACTCCTGGCCTCAAGTGATCCTCCCACCTCAGCCTTCCAAAGTGCTGGGACTACAGGCATGACCTTATCTGGAGACCTGGTTGTTACAGAGGTCATCAAGTTAAAATGTGTCATGAAGGTGGGGCCCTGATCCCATATAACTGGTGTTCTTACTAAAAGAGAAATTTTTTGCCAGTAAAAGAAAAAGAAAGAATAAATTATATTTTTTTGAGACAGTCTTGTTCTGTTACCCGAGCTGGAATGTAGTGGTGTGATGATAGCTCAATGCAGCCTCAAACTCCTGGTTCAAGTGATCCTCCCACATCAGCTTCCTGAGTAGCTAGGACTACAGGTGTGTTCCACCATGCCCAGCTAATTTTCTGTATTTTCTGTAGAGACGGTATCTCACTATGTTTCCCAGGCTGGTCTTGAACTTCTTGGCTCAAGCAATCCTGCCTCAGCCTCCCAAAGTGCTGGGATGATAGGTGTGAGCCACTGTGCCTGCCCAAAGGTAAGTTTGCACACAGAGACAGACATGCATAGAAGGACAATGGCCAGTATAAGTCAAGGGATGCCTGAGCCAGGAGAGGCTGGGACAGATTTTTCCCCAGAGCCTCCAGAGAGAGCGTGGCCTGCAGACGCCTGACTTTACACTTCCAGCCTCCCAACTGGGAGACAACAACTTTTTATTTTATTTATTGATTTATTGAGACAGAGTCTCACTCTGTCGCCGATGCTGGAGTGCAGTGGCATGATCTCAGCTCACTGCAGCCTCATTCTCCCTGGCTCAAGCAAACCTCCCACCTCAGCCTCTTGAGTAGCTTGGAAACTCAGGCACATGCAACCATGCCTGGGTATTTTTTTTTTTTTTTCTGAGATGGATTCTTGCTCTGTCCCCCAGTCTGGAGTAAAGTGGTGCAATCGCAGCTTACTGCAAACTCCGCCTTCTGGGTTCAAGCAGTTCTCCTGCCTCATTCTCCTGAATAGCTAGGATTACAGACGTGTGCCACCATACCCAGCTAATTTTTTTTTTTTTTTTTTGAGACGGAGTTTCGCTCTTGTTACCGAGGCTGGAGTGCAATGGTGCGATCTCGGCTCACCGCAACCTCCACCTCCTGGGTTCAGGCAACTCTCCTGCCTCAGCCTCCTGAGTAGCTGGGATTACAGGCAAGCACCACCATGCCCAGCTAATTTTTTGTATTTTTAGTAGAGACAGGGTTTCACCATGTTGACCAGGATGGTCTCGATCTCTTGACTTCGTGATCCACCCGCCTCGGCCTCCCAAAGTGCTGGGATTACAGGTGTGAGCCACCGCGCCCAGCCCTCTAATTTTTGTATTTTTAGTAGATACAGGGTTTCACTATGTTGGCCATGCTGGTCTTGAACTGCTGACCTCATGATTTGCCTACCTCAGCCTCCCAAAGTGCTAGGATTACAGGTGTGAGCCACCACTCCCAGCTTTGTATTTGTTTAGTAGAGACAGGGTTTCATCTTATTGGACTGTCTGGTCTCAAACTCCTGACCTCAAGAGATCCTCTCATGCTCCCAAAGTACAGGGATTACAGACATGAGCCAAGGCATCTGGCCTGAGACAACAAGTTTGTCTTGTTCTAAGTCACTTAGTTTGTGGCACTTTGTTACAGCATCCCCAGCAAAGTTATACCCAAGGAATAATCCATTTCATTGTAAAGGACACAGAAGCTCATGCCCTCGGTCATTCATGAATGTGTAATTAGGTTCTGGCCAAGAACAGAGGCTCATGCCTGTAATCCCAGCATTTTGGAAGGCTGAGATGGGAGGATCAATTGAAGCCCAGAGTTAGAGGCCAGCCTGGCTAACATGGTGAGACCCCGTGTCCAGACACAAACACAAATATTAGTTGGGCATGGTAGCATGCACCTGTAATTCCAGCTACTCAGGAGGCTGAGGTGGGAGGATTGCTTGAGCCTGGGAGTAAGAGGCTGCAGTGAGCTGTGATTGTACCACTGCACTGTAGCCCGGACAACACAGGAAGTCCCGATCTAACTCTTAAAAAAAAAAAAAAAAAGCGGCAGGTGTTTGCTGTTGTGTCTTTGTTGTTGTTACTGTTGTTTTTTGAGATGGAGTCTCTCGCCCTGCCCAGGCTGGAGTGCAATGGTTCAATCTCGGCTCACTGCAACCTCCACCTCCTGTGTTGAAGTGGTTCTCCCACCTCAGCCTCCCGAGTAGCTGGGATTACAGGTGTGCACCACCACACCCAGCTCATTTTTATATTTTTAGTAGAGATGGGGTTTTACCACGTTGGCCAGTCTGGTCTCAAACTGCTGGCCTCAGAAGATCCACCCGCCTTGGACTCCCAAAGTGCTGGGATTACAGATGTGGGTCACTGCGCCCGGTTGATTTCATGTTTCAGCTGGGTTGGGTCTGGCAGGTGTATGGTTAATAAACCAGGTCTAAATATCTCTAGGCTACCGGTGGCTCGGGCATGCACTGACAGCAATGTTGTGGATGGTGATATTGGCTTCAAACATGGATGAAAACAAGATCTGGTCTTTTTTCACCCAGACTCTGTGGGTGAGCTGACCTAGGAGATAAAAGGACACGTACATGAGGCCATTTGTACATCCTGGGAAAGGGGACTGCAGCCCCCATGCCACCACCCAGCCCACTGGGCCAGCAGCTCTTCCATGTTCATTATAGCTTTTGAGAGGTTCGCTATTCAAAGGAGGATGAATCAAGGAAAGTACAGGGCTGGGGCACAATTCTGTTAAACATGACAAGGAATATGCTTTGGTTCAAGAAAACCCATGGCCAGGCATGGTGTCTCATGCCTGTAATCCCAGAACTTTAGGAGGCTGGGGGAAGAGGATCACTTGAGCCCAAGAGCTTGAGGCCGGCCTGGGCAACATAGTGAGACCCCTTCCCAGGTCCACCAAAAATGTAAAGGAAGAGAAAAAGATGTAACTCAGGCATTACCTACCTCCAGGCAGCCTTCCTGATGGTAACATACCCAGGTGGGCTCAGGGGCAGCCTCTGTTCTCCAGGCATCAGAAGCTGCCTCCCTGGGGCAGTGGTCCCGGGTCAGCTCCTCCAGGAGTCCAGGCACAGGATGATGGTGGATGGATCAGTACTGAGGGTCAGAGATGCAGAGAGGCAGATGGCTTTGGGACGCACTTGGTGAGATCAGTGGGATTTGCTGCAGTGTGACTGTCAGGATATAGGGGAGAATTCTGGACCAGCCGTGTCTTCATCTCTCTCTTCCCTCCAATCCCAGGAGAACAAATGAGGCAGAAGGACTCGTGGGCCCGACTCACCAGCTCCATCCTCAGGAACTCGAGGACCATCAAGTTCCATGGCTGGGAGGGAGCCTTTCTGGACAGAGTCCTGGGCATCCAAGGCCAGGAGCTGGGCGTCTTGCTGACCTCCGACCTCCTTTTCTGTGTCGCTGGTGTCCTTCCAAGCGTCTACCTTTCTGGTGATGTCACTCTAGTCTCTATGCCAAGCAGGACTGGGGAAGGAGTGTGGGGGTCAGGGGGTGAGGAAGGTGGAGCCTCCCAGATTCTACCACCCTGTCCATCAAAGCACACACATTCTGGATCCTGCTCTCTCAGGGTTTCTGCCGTCTTCTGTGTGAACGAATTAACCACATCATTCTGGTGATGGTGGCAGCGGCTGATGAGGTCTGCTGTTCTGAGAGTTCCAGGCTTCTACATGTGGGGACAAGAGTTCAGGTGCAGGTGGGCTGCAGAGGTAGAATCCAGGGTCTGAGTGGCTTCCCTGCTGCTGGCCAGCAGATGTCCACAGCCACCCTGTCACTGACGTAATCCTTGTCCTGCCATTCTGTCATTTCTTTCCGACGGCTGTCAGAACACTCTTCTTAAAGCACAGCTTTCAGAAGAATTTAAACATGTTGATGCAGAGGCCAGGTGCAGTGACTCACGCCTGCCATCCCAGCTCTTTGGAAAGCTGAGGTGGCTTGAACCTGGGTGGTGGAGATCACAGTGAGCCGAGATAGTGCCTCTTCACTCCAGCCTGGGTGACAGAGCAACTTTGTCTCAAAAACAAAATGAAGCAAAACAAAAGGACCACAAATGGCACCAACACCTAGAGGTCTCCTGGGCTGCTCTCCCCAGAAGTCCCTAGACTGAGCCCTCATGTCTACCACCTTCACAGAGAGGCCTTTCCTGACCACCTTCTCCACCACCACAGCACCCCTGCTCATGCTAATGCACTCTACACCTGCACCTGAATTTCTCTTTACTTTTTTATTTTTGAAGACAGAGTCTTGCTGTGTTCCCCAGGCTGGAGTGCAGTGATGCAATGTTGGCTCACTGCAACCTCCACCTCCCAAGTTCAAGCAATCCTCCCACCTCAGCCTCCTGAGTAGCTAGGATTACAGGCAGGAGCTTCCATGCCTAGGTCTTTTTTTTTTTTTTTTTTGTACTTTTAGTAGAGATGGCATTTCACCATGTTGGCCGGGCTGGTCTTGAACTCCTAACCTCAAGAGATCCATCCACCTCAGCCTCCCAAAGTGCTGGGATTAGAGGCGTGAGCCACCATGCATGGCCATGACCTGTATCTTGTGTGATCTCCTGTCTCATCCTGTGACTTAGAATGCCTAACCATCTGGGAATGCAGCCCAGTAGGTCTCAGCCTCATTTTACCAAGCCCCTATTCAAGATGGAGTTACTCTGGTTCACACACCTGTGACAAACAGGCAGGGTTATGTTCCAATAAAACTTTATTTACAACAAAAGATGTAGGCTATAGTTTGCCAACCTGTTTTGCATCAGCCAGGACATCTTCCTCTTCCCAAAATTTTGATCTAGCCATCCTCCCCCAGGCCCCCTCTCCCCTGCCTGCCCAACCTCCTGATTGGTTCTCTGTATTTTCTCTGTGGGTTCCTTGGTGCACGTGTAATTAGCTGCTGTTACCATGATGGGCACCTGGAGATCTCTGGCCAAAGCTGGCATAACAGTGAGGGCTTCTTGTGGGCTGAATTCCCAGGCAAGGCCTCCCTGGTTGCAGAGATGCAGTTACATGGTAAGGTACTCAGTGCACAGCCCTGGGACTGAGGAGCTAGATTCTTCCATGCCTGGGCCAGCTAGCAGCCTCAGGCCTGGACCCAGATGGCACCCCATCAAGCATAGTGTGGCCCGGGGCTCTGGAACAACCAGGACATCCTTGCCCATGAACGGCTTCACTCCCAAGGCAGGCAGATTAGTTTCCTAGGACTTCTGCAACCAAGTCCCATACACTGAATGGCTTAAAACACGGGAATCTTAGCCGGATGTGGTGGCACGTGTGTGTGGTCCCAGCTACTCAGGAGGCTGAGGCAGGAAAATTGCTTGAGCCAAAAGGTCGAGACTGCAGTGTACTATGATTACAACACTGTGCTCCAGCCTGGGTGACAGAATGAGACCCTGTCTCAAAATAAAACAATCCACAGTGGATTGAACGCCCATCTGTCTTGAATGTAAAGCTATTTTTATTTACTCCATCTGTAAAGACTATTTATTTATTTATTTATTTATTTATTTATTTATTTATTTAAAACAGAATCTCACTGTGTCACCCAGGCTGGAGTGCGGTGGTGTGATCTTGGCTCACTGCAACCTCTGCCTCTCATGTTCAAGTGATTCTTTTGCCTCAGCCTCCTGAGTAGCTGGGATTACAGGTGTGTACCACTGTGCCTGGCTAATTTTTGTATTTTTAGTAAAGACAGGGTTTCGCCATGTTGGCCAGGCTGGCCTTAAAGTCCTGAACTTGTGCTCCACCTACCTCAACCTTCCAAAGCACTGGAGTGAGAGTTGTGAGCCACCGAGCCCAGCCAAGACCCTATTTCTAAATAAGGTCATATTCATGGGACCGAGGGTGGGGGGAGTGGGACTTCATTATCTCTTTTTGGGGTCCATGGTTCAGCCTATTATGGGCATAAAATAAAAGCAATAAGAGGAGCCAGCATTGGCTGGGCACTTACTACCTACACGCCAGCCAAGCTGTGTACACATGAGAGCTCAGTACTGTACAGTTGTCCCCATCACACAGGGGAATGCCACAGCTCTTAGAGGGGTCTGCGAGCCAGCAGAACCCACCCCCTTCCTCAATCTCACCTCATCTCCCGGCCCCCAACCCCACCTGTTCCACTTCTTTCTATTCTTTAACACACCAGGTTTGCTGCTGCCCCAGGACCTTGGCACGGGCTGATCCTGCCGCCTGGAATGCCTCTCTTCCACACATCTGCCTGTGTCCCTCACCTCCCTTAGGTGTTTTTCCAATGGCACCTCAGGGAGGCCTTTTTTCCACCTCCCCATCTCCTCCCACCCTCTCCCCAGTTACGTCATTTGAACACACCATGTATCATACAAATACCTTGGTTTCTCATTTTCTCCACACTAGAATCACCAGAACGTGTGCTCCATGAGGGCAGGGATGATTTTTGTCTGCTTTGCCACAGGGCACATAGTAGGTGTTGAACGTTCGTGAATGAGCATATGAGGTAGGGTTAGGAATGCCATTCCCATTTTGCAGATGAGGAATGGAGGCTCAGAGAGGTTAAGTCACCTGGCCCAAGCCACACAGCTTGTAATGATGGAGCAAGGATTGAACCCAGAGCTACTCTCTGACCCCCGTATAGATTACAGAGACCTGGCTCTTGACCATTCAGGACCCCTGTGTCTCCCTAGTCCCCTAGTGCATCTTCTGTTGGCCTCAAACTTTTTTTATTTTGGGGGCTTGTTGCAATGGCTCATGGCTGTAATTCTAGCAGTTTGGGAGGCTGAGGCGTGTGGATCATTTCTGGTCAGGAGTTAGAGACTAGCCGGTCCAACGTGGTGAAACTCTGTCTCTAAAAAAAAAAAAAAAAATTAGCTAGGCATGGTGGTGCATGCCTGTAGTCCTAGCTACTCAGGAGGCTGAGACATGAGAACCACTTGAACCTGGAAGGTGGAAGTTGTAGTGAGCCAAGATCGCACCACTGCACTCTAGCCTGGTTGACAGAGTGAGACACCCTATCACAACAAAAAAAAAAAAAAAAAAAAAAAACTTTAGTTTTGGCCCTCAGGCTCCTGAGGGGTGAACGGAGGACTGGATCACATGAGGAAATTGTCCCTAGTCTGAGCTGACCTCAGAATTTGTTGGGGACAAGTGATGGAGTGATGGGAGGTCATTCTGGATGAACACTTTCACGCTGCTCTAGTTCCTGGCCCAGGATACCTGAT
Source organism: Sapajus apella (assembly GCF_009761245.1). Classification (NCBI taxonomy): domain Eukaryota; kingdom Metazoa; phylum Chordata; class Mammalia; order Primates; family Cebidae; genus Sapajus; species Sapajus apella. The sequence goes on from NW_022437400.1 coordinate 49,703, forward strand.
GTTGCCACCCCCAGCCAGGAGTGACCTCTCACTCCTCCCATGGCTGTCCACAGTCTGATGTCCCCCCTCTTGGGGACACCTTCTGCCTGTTAACATTCCTGGTATCTCTGACAGCCAGGCGCTTCCAGGCATGGGAATTGTGTCCCCTCCGTCCTCTTGGCCTGCACGCAGTAGGTACATGTGGTTGAGTGTGGAATGAGGAAGGAAGGAAGAGTTTCCCAGGCCTCCTGCATGCCCCACAGGTGGTCCTCTCCGATGTGTTACCCCATTCACTCTAGATGCTGTCCCTTGAGGCGGGTGGGCTGTGCCCACCTTATTGATAAGGAAGTTGAGGCCCAGAGCTGTGGGGTTTATCCATCCTGCTGGTCAGATGGGAGGTGCTGGAGCCTAGCTGAGTATCACTTGGGCCTGAGCCACGAGCTGCACCCACGGGAACCTGGCATCTGACATATAGTAGGTGCCATCTATTTGCTTGGGGGGCTCCTGGACCCGCTGGGTTTCTATGTATAGCAGTGGGAATTTAAGCAAAAGAAGAAACTCCTATTGTGAGCAAGACTCTCCTCTTCTGTGGGGGGTGATGGGAGGGATGGGACTCTCCAGTCAGGGCTAGGTGGCTCTAGGTGTGTATCAGTTCACAGTGGCCATTTATCGAGAGCAGACCTCATGCTGATTCATCTGCAGGCTGCTGAGAGAATCCCCAAGAATCCCTACAGAGAAGCAGCCTCCTTCAGTCATTCTGAAAGTACTCACTGACCCCCTGTTGTGTGTCAGGAGCTGTCCTAAGAGAAACCCCACCCCCAGGGGCTGGCATTCTCATGGAGTGGCAGTAGAGGAGCAGGAACCTAGTAAGTAAGTGAGTGAGGTCATTTCCCTAATAAGTAAGTGAGTGTGCTGGGAACCTCACTCCAGGCAGATGGATGGAGGATGCCTGGCAACTAAGAATTGAGAGGAACTTCAGAGGGGTAGTCACAGGAGGCTTCTTGGAGGAGGTGTCATTTCAACAACTTCAACTACAATGAAAGGAGGAGCCATCCAGGCCTAGATCCTCAGGGACAAATGATGACAGATGATGTCAAGGAGGCTGAAAAGGGGTTGACCCAACCCAGCCCCCCATGGGAGCCTTTCCCTTTCCCGATGGTGTTGTGTTTGAGGGTCACAGGGCATGGCCCCTCCTGAAGTCTGGTGTGTTCCTGGGCTGGGAAGGGAGGTAAACCTGTCTTCAGTAACCTGTGCCAATTTCTGTCTCTGGAGCCCCAGACTCAGGCCAACGTGGCCCTCCGTGGCAGGGACGGTGGTGTCAGCGTGGACCTGGCAGCCCTGGTGGCTTGGCCACTGCATGGCCCGCTGCAGATGGTGGTCAAAGCCAGCCACACAGTGCTCACTCTTCAGAGGCTGGGCCTGCTCTTCTCCAGCCAGGTAAGGAGTGGATGGGGAAGACCTCCCTCCATATTCTGTCCTCTCTGTCTAATTCCTGAGGTGCAGAGGACCCTGCTGTCTGCAGGGCAGATGGGTAGGGCCAGGACTTGGGTTCCCCCAGCGCTTTACGGTTTACAAAGTCTTCATTTGTAATTGCTGTAACCAGGTCTGCTGAGCAGTCTCTGCCTTCACAATCGCAGGGCTGGTGTGGACGGGTGCCCTGGATTAGCGTCTGGCTTCTGATTCGTCTTTATGCCCTGCCGTCTTGGGCCAGAATCAAAGCTCCTGCTTGTCCAGTGCCTGCCCCGTGCCAGACCCCTTTGAAGGGTTCCTGGGCATTTGTTAGTTTCATCCTCCCAACATCCCAGAGAGAGGCAGGATGCCCCTTCTTTACCAAGCTTTTTCCAGTGTTTGGATCCCACCTCTGCTGCTTGCCAGCTGTGTGGCCCTGGGCAAATTCCTTCCCCTCTCCATGCTCTCATCTCTTAATCTGCAAAATGGGGATGATGATACTACCTATAATGGTGGGTAGTGAGGATTAAGTGAGTTATCTCACGAATGCCTGAGCAGATGCATAAGAAGCACTTGTGATAAAGATGAAAAAGGTGATGCTGATGGTGTGACAGTGACCATTATCATCATCAATCACCATTGTATCTGGGTCACAAGCAAAAGTGTGGGTGACTTGCCCAACGTCACCTAGCAAGCAAGCAGCAAAATAGGGCTTCAGACCTGGCACCCAGGTTCTTCCTTATGTGGCCCTCCTGCCTCGGCAGAGGAACCCACATGGGACATGCCGTGGCCACTGTCACTTGGCATGAACTCACCCTGCCTGGCTGGCCCTCCTTCTCCAAGAGCCACAGAGTGTGTTCCAGAGCAAGCTCCAATGCTTCTTTCACATCCACACTCCTATTTCAGATTACCCAGCAACCCCTGCCCTAGTCCACTCTGTGGTGGCAGGAGGGGGTGGCTCCTGGGGGCTAAGGGGACCAGGATGTCACCTCTCCTGCAAAGGATCTCAGCTCTGTACCCCACAACTGAGTGGACTGGATACCCCATGCCCCTGACTTCATCTACACTCTATCCTGGACTCGAGGCCAGGTGATGGGGAGACCCCTGGGGAGCATGTTCTCGGCCAATGTCTGGGCTGCAGCTGTCCTTTGAGTGGGCATTGCCATCCTGAGCTGCAACAGGGACTGACCCCTTGCATCCTCAGCACCCATGAGAGTGTTGGATGAGCCAGGCCTGCGGGACTTGGGGACAGGGACGTGCTGGGCTGTAGAGCTTGGCTGCGGTCCCCACCTGGCCTGTGAGGGTCCTCCAACTGTCTCCACCTGCACACCTCGCTGTCTGCTCCCTCCTCAGCTCATGTTCCTAGGACCCTGGGCAGCAGAAGAGATGAGCTCCTCGCTGCTGCTGACCTGCGATTCTCAGGCCAGCTTGGTCATTGACATCCATGGCCAGAACCAGACAGTCAGGTGAGGCCCCCACCTACCAGGAGGAGAGGAGTCAGGGGAGAAACCATTGGCTGGGCACCTACTGTGCACCGATGCTGGACACAGCACCTTTCAATCCTCTGCTCAGCCCCGCTGCACCGATGTGGGCAGGGAGGCTCAGAGAGGGCAAGTGACTTTTCCAAGGTCACCTGGCTACAAAATCCCTCAATCTCTCCAGGCAGAGCACTGATGACTTCCTGGCTTCAGAAACTAAGTGCATCCCAGGCTCTAGACACTAGTGATTATGACTGCCCTTAGGGCTGGGCACCTGGTGAGGTGCTTGGTGTTCTCACACGTGCGCTACATCAGGCACCACCAGCCAGTTTCCACTGCTCAGATCTCAGCAGCTAGGGAGGGAGTGAGGAAGCCACTTGTTGAAGGGTTAAACCAGTGGTTCTAACTTAGAGGCAACTCTCCCCAACACCCAGGGACTTTTGGCATGTCTGGGAAGTTTCTGGTTGCTACACTGGGGAGGAGGACGCTCTGAGGGTCAGAGGCCATGGATGCTGCTAAGCATCTTACAGTACACAGGACACACCCACAACTGTGAGAACAAGAGCCAAGACATCAGCTGTGCCAAGGCTGAGACCCTGGGGTGGAGAGGAACCCAACAAAAGGGTGCAATGCCCTGGGGTTACACAGGCTTGGCACAGTGGCTCATACCTGTAACCCCAGTGCTTTGGGAGGTCGATGTGGGAGGATTACTTAAGCCCAGGAGCTCCAGCAGCATAGTGAGACCAGTCTGAGCAACATAGTGAGACCCCCATCTCTACAAAAAGTCTTACAAATTAGCCAGGTGTGGTGATGCCTGCTGTAGTCCCAGCTGCTTGGGAGGCTGAGGCAGGAGGATCACTTGAGCCTGGGAGGCAGAGGCTGCAGTGAGCAGAGATCACATGACTGCACTCCAGCCTGGGTGACAGAGAAAGACCCTGTCTCTAGGAAAAGTGAAAAGGAAACATAGAGATGATTCCCACCCTGGCCTGAAGGACTGAGGGGAGGGGAGCTATGTGAGGAGCCCTGGGAGGCGGCCAGGGGGTCACAATCCTTCTATCCAGACCATGCTGGGGCTCCCATGGGACCAACCCAAGAAAGCTCATGGACGGGTTCATGGCAGACTTGCAGCCCAGAGCCAGGCTTAACCCTTGATACCAATGGGGAAACTGAGGCTCAGAGAGGGGCAACCGAGATGCTTGCCCGTGGTGCCAGAGCTAGGTAGAGGCCAAGCTGGGATTCAAACCCAGGTCACCTGGCTCCAGAGTCCAGCCCTAACCAGGGCACCATTTGGCCCTTGGGCCTCAGAGTGTGGGAATAGCCCTGCATTGGGCCACTGATGTGATCCTGGCTCTCTGACCCTCTCTTGGGGAAGCAGACTTGGTCCAACCTGGCCCTGTGGGCACTGGACAAGGCAGCATCTTGCCAGCTTCAAGCCCTCTCTTTCCTTCCTTCTAGCAAAGAACCGCTGTTCTCAGGCCGGCATCGCCTCCCCTCCCTCCTGGGCTGCTGCCCCAGCTCATCCTCAGTCTCAGCTAAAGTAACTGTGCCCCAGCCGCCTGGCTCCTAACTGGTTCCAGATGCTTGCCCCAGGTGGAAGGGGGCCAGGCCCCTCTGGGGCATGTTAACCCATGCGCATCTGTCCGCCAGCCTGCAGCAGACACACGTGGGCCACCCTCGGAAACCTCTGGCTCCAGCTTTCCCAAACATACCCAGGTTTACATTCCTGGGCCAGCCCACAGCCAGGCCCATGAGCCCTTTGGGAGACGAGGGAGGCCTCCTCACCCAGTGCTTGGCGCCTGGTGTTGCCTCACCCAGCCTGGCACACTTGTAGAGGCTGGAGCTGATGACACAGCCGTTTGAGCTGAGCCAGTGTCACCCCCATTTCTGCTCTGCAGGAAGTACTGGGGGGTCCTGGGAGTGGACAGAAGGGCCCATTAGACTTAGGCCAGGTTATGTCCCTCTGAGCTGTCATTGTCCATGTCCAAATCTGGAGCTCCCTGTAGGGCATGCCTAGTGCCTGGCACAGGGCCCAGTGCATAGTAGGTGCTCAGTAAAAAACAGGGCATGAATGGGTGAGTGCATGCATGAATGGTCACGTCTGCCAACTGGTCATTTCATTTTCCGGCCAGCCACCGTGTTTTGCTAGGCACCCTCCTAGTCCTGGCCCAGGCTGAATTTCTTTACAGAGCACATGCTATGTGCTGGGGTTCTCTGCCGAATTTACACATGATTTTGGAGTTCCTTACACTTCGCTACAACTGCACAATCATTCAGGGAACTTCTTTCTTTCCTTATTATTATTTATTTTATTTATTTATTTATTTATTTTTTGCGACAGGGTCTCTCTTTATCACCCAGGCTGGAGTGCAGTGGCATGATTTTGGCTCACTGAAACCTCTGCCTCCTGGGTTTAAACAATTCTCCCGCCCCAGCCTCCTGAATAGCTGGGATTACAGGCATGCACCACCACAACTGGCTAATTTTTGTTTTGTTTTGTTTTTGTAGAGATGGGGTTTCACCATCTTACCCAGCTGGTTGCAAACTCCTGACCTCAAATGATCCACCACCTCGGCCTCCCAAAGTGTTGGTATTATAGGTATGAGTCACCATGCCCAGCCTTGCTTTTCATTTTTAAAATTTCTTTTTGAGACAGGGTCTTGCTCTGTCACCCAGGCTGGAGTGTAGTGACATGATCAGAGTTCACTGCAGCCTCAAGCTCTGGGGTGCAAGTGATCTTCCTGCCTCAGCCTCCAGGGTAGCTGGGACGCAAGGTGGTGCCATCACACCTGGTTCCATTCAGGGAGCTGCTTAGTTTTTCCCCAAGTTTTGTTTTGAGTCATTTGAACCTATATAAAAGTTACTGTGGGGCAGTGAACATTGATCAATTGTTAATATCTTTCCATATTTCTCATCTGTGTTACATAAATTGGTATTATACATACATTTTTTTCTGTATCATTAAGAATTAATATAGAGATGTTTCTGAAGATGTCATCTTTTTACTCTGAAATACTTCACCTCTGTCCTGTAACGAGGATATTTTCTGATTTAACACACGAATTACAGCATTCAGGAAACTGAACATTGAAGTAATACCTTCATTTCATGTACAGCCCATATAAAATTTCCCAGCTTTCCCAATAAGTTTCTTTCAAAAAACTGTTCCAATTTGTTTTGTTTTAAATCTGGGATGCAGGCCAAGATCACACAGCATGCATAATTGCCATGTCTTTTTAAGTTTCTTAATCTAGAACAGAGGTCTACAGGCTTTTACTGTAAAGTAAAATGTAGAGGTTGCAGGCCCTATGATCGCTGTTACACCTACTAAGAATTGTCATTGTAACACAAAAGCAGCTCTAGACAACATCTAAGTGAACAGGCATGGCTGCGTTACAGTAAAACTTTATTTACAAAATCAGGATGTGGGCCACATTTGACCCAAAAACCAGCTCCTGATCTTGAACATTCTCCTTCCACACGCTACCTTTCCTTAACCAATGTTTTTTTATTTTTATTTTTTAACTTTTTTTGATACAGAGTTTCTCTCTGTTACCCAGGCAGGAGTGCAGTGATGCGATCTTGACTCACTGCAACCTCCACCCACTGGGTTCAAACAATTCTACTGCCCCAGCCTCCTGAGTAGCTGGTATTACAAGCATGTACTACCACACCTGGCTAAATTTTGCATTTTTGGTAGAGATGAGGTTTTGCTATGGTGGCCAGGCTTGGTCTCAAACCCTTGACTTCAAGTGATCCACCCACCTTGGGCTCCCAAAGTGCTGGGATTACAGGCATAAGCCACTGGGTCCAGCATCCCCTCCTCAGCATTTTATTATACAATTTTTCAGACACTAATAAATGGAAGTAATTTC
>NW_022437401.1:0-25377 GCF_009761245.1 Sapajus apella
GGAGGGCTGGACAAGGAGAAACTAGATGAGGTCAGAGGTGTGGTCAGGGCAGGTGGGCTTTAAGGGGGGATGCAGTCAGATTTGACCCTTGCTCTGAGTGACATGGGAGTTACAGGACAGTTTTCAGCAGAAGAGGGACATGATATGACTTCTCTTTTAAAAGGACGTTGCTGACTGCTAATGCTGAGAACAGAGCTGAGAGGCCAGGGATGAGGGAGGCGAAGGGGAAAATAGTGGGAAGCGAGTGCAGTATTCCAGGCTGGAGATGTCATTAGCTCGACTGGGGTGTGAGCCGGGGAGATAGTGGGATGTGAGGAGATTCTGGATGCATTTTAAGATAGACTCACAGCATTTGCCAATGGATTATATCTGTGGTTTGAGAAAGAAGAATCAAGGACACCCATGATTGTAAAATGAGTGAGTAGAAGGGTGGGGCTGCTATCAGCAGAGATGGGGAGACTCTGGCAGGAGTGTACTGAGGAGGGGGCATCCCAGGCACTCAGTGGAGGAGGTGTCTACTAGGAATGCAGGTGAGAGAGCCGGGGTGGCAGTTGGACAGACAACTCCAGAGTTTAGGAGAAAGGACTGGGCTGGAGAAGAGACTTAGAAGGTCATACCATATAAACTATACTTAAAATCTCAAGCATGGATGAGGGCACCAAGGCAGTGATTGTGGAAAAGAATGAGCGCAGGGAATGAACCCTGGACCTCCAATTTTAAGGGATCAGACCACACCCAGAGCAGACTGCACAGTTCTGATCCCACGCCTACAGGACACTTAGACGAGGACCGCCAATGTGCACAGGAATCACCTGGACATGGTGCTGAGATCCAGGAAGTCTGGAGTCAAGCAAGACATTCTGGATTAATGACAAGGCTGGAGCTCCTGCTGCTGGTCTCCAGATCACACTTGGAATAGAAAGAACATGTGGATCCCACATGTCTATGCATCAGCCTCGCCTGTAGGGCTTGTTATATAAATGATTCCTCGGTCTTGGGCATAGTACTGTGAGACATGGGTTCTAGAGAGTGGCCTGAGGATTTTGTAAGGCCCACCAGCAATCCTGTTGCTCAGCCAGATTGGGAACCACTGAGATCAGAGATCAGAGAGTGCCCAGGGTGGGTGGGTCGGGTGGGTTTTCAAACCTTGGTTAAAAGAGGATTTTTCTCACAGCAAAGAAGGGCAGGATGTACATCATCGATTATGAGATGTGATATTCCCTGCTGATCTCTCCACCATGGCATAGAGGACAGGTAGACAATTCAGGATGTGGCTCTCGCACAAAGAACACCTCTGAATGCTGCTCTCTGACACTGCTCCACACACTGATTTCTCACTCACTTCTTGGAGCAAACTATGGAAACCAAATTTCTCTAATGTACACAAAAAGTAGTATATCTGGTGTTGGGGGCTTATTTTATTGTGGGGAAGACCACAGAACCAGGATGGAAACCACACATTTAGGGAGAGAATCCACAGCCCACCCTGTCCGGTCCCTCCTAGGAACAACTGCCCCTGCTGCTGAGCACAGATGCCACTGCTCACAACTGTGACATCCTGGTGCTGGACACTGGACCCTAAGGCTAGGACAGATGTCACTGCTGTGCCTGGAAACTGGACATCACCACTGCCACTCAGCCACCTTTACTAAAATGCATTCTGCACAGTCCCAGCCTCTCTGTGTCGCCTCATACTGGCTCAGAGTCTGGCAGTGATATAGGAGTTAAGAAGAAATTATTTAGGCAGATAGCGAGGGTATGAAGACTCAGTAAGGTTTTCCTTTTATTGAAAAGCAGCCCCCAAATCATCTTCTTTTCTAACAAAGAGCATCCTGAAAAATCAAGCTTCAGACACAGACAAGCCAGCTAGGAACTCTCACTGGTGAATGCGGCAGCTGTGCCAATAGGAAAGGGACACCTGGGACTAGGCATGTTCGCATGGCGGCTCCATCCTCCCTTCTCTTTACCATCCACATGTACAATAAGGAGAAGACAACATGGCACCCACCTAGTGGAAAGGCCATTTGCATAACAGGATTAGGGTGGGATGATCAACCTTTCCCATGCACTATGTAAATGTCACACCTGGTCCAATCAACCTGTGGGCCCTACGTAAATCAGGCACCATCTCCTCAAGCCTGCCTGTAAAATCTGATGCACTCCCATTGCAGGCCAAAATTCCCTTTTGGGCGCTCCTCTACCTCACAAGAGACAGAGCTGTTCCCCATTGTCTTTCTTTTGCCTATTAAATCTCTGCTGCTAAATCACTCCCTGTGTGTCAGTGTCCTTCATCTTCTTGGCCCAAGACCACGAACCCCGAGTATTTACCCGAGACAATGACGCTCCTTCAGCAGGTGCTCATCTGACTGGTGGAGCCTAAGACTCATGTCTATGATCAACTACAGGGGTGACTGGAGGGTTGTACTCTCCTAGAAATGGTGGTGGTTTCTGTCTCCTCTCAAAACTTTGCATGTTGTAGGCTGGGCACAGTGGCTCATGACCATAGTCCCAGTACTTTCTGTGGCCAAGGCAGGTGGATCACCTGAAGTCAGGAGTTTGAGACCAACCTGGCCGACATAGTGAAACCCCATCTCTACTAATAATACAAAATTAGCCAGGCATAGTGGTGCATGCTGTAATCCCAGCTACTCAGGTGGGTGAGGCAGGAGAATCACTTCAGCCTAGGAGGCCAAGATTCCAGTGAGCAGAGATCATGCCATTGCACTCCAGCCTGGGCAATAAGAGTGAAACTCCACCATACACACACACACACACACACACACACACACACACACACACACACACACACACACATTACACATGTTGTAAACCAAAAATGAACTTCAAAGCCACCCCTCCCAACCATCTTAATGGACTCCCTCCTCAGCCAGGGCACCCAACAGTTCACCTGGAAGACTGGCTTAGGCCACCATGGGAAGCAGATGTTGAACATGCCTCATTATGCCCTCTTCCCTTTTGGAATTCAGGAAAAGCTGACCAGCATTCAACATCAACACAGACCTTAAGTCTGATCAGAAAGATTTCCAGCCTATTCTCTCTGAAGCCTGCCACCTGGAGGCCTCATCTGCATGATAAAATTTTGGTCTCCATAACCTCTTATCATAACCCAGACATTCCTTTCTATTGTCAGTCAGAACATTTTTAAATCTACCTATAAGCCAGAAGCACTAACCCCCAACCCCTGCTCACTTCAAGTTGTCCTGCCTTTCTGGACCAAACCAAGGTATATCTTAAATGTATTTGATTCATGACTCATATCTTCCTAAAATGTGTGAAACTAACCTGCACCCCAAACACCTTGAGCACATGTTCTCAGGACCTCCTGAAAGCAGTGTCATGGGCTGTGGTCACTCATATTTGGCTCAGAATAAATCTCTCCAATATTTTACAGAGTTTGAGTCTTTTCATAAACAGTGTGGACTTCTGATGCAATAAGATGGTTCAAGTGCTGGGTGTGAGGGGTGGGAAAAGAATGATAAATTTTAATTCTTGGAGCAGTGATCCAAGACAAGAACTTTATCTGGATCCTGGTAGGCACTCAGAGTGTCTGAATGAACCAGTGACAAATAAATAACATTTTTCCACCCATTCCCTTGAAAATAAGTTTTTACCTCAAGCGTTTTTCTATCCCAGTTTATACTCTAGATTATTGGAGTGGCATTGTGTGATGGTGAAATGATTATTCACACAACTTCCCTCCACATTGCTTCTTACTAGGATTTAAAACCCAGGTTTGTAAGATCTCAGAGGATCTGGGTGCACACTGATGTCTTACATTAACATTCATATGTTCTTGTGTGTGGAAATATTTCTGGGGAAAGAGTCTCTAACATTTATTAGTTTTCTTTGCTTGCTTGTTTGTTTTGAGACAGAGTCTCGCTCTGTCACCACGCTGGAGTGCAGTGGTGCGATCTTGGCTCACTGTAATCTTGGCCTCCTTGGTTCAAGCCATTCTCCTGCCTCAGCCTCTGGAGTAGCTAGGATTACAGGCGTGTGCCACCACACCCAGCTGATTTTTGTATTTTAAGCAGAGATGTGGTTTCACCATGTAGGCCAGGATGGTCTCGATCTTCTGACCTCATGATTTGCCTGCCTCAGCATCCCAAAGTGCTGGGATTATAGGTGGGAGCCACCGTGCCTGGCCACATTTATTAGTTTTGATGTGACCTCTCAGAGGCCTAAAAGAAAACCCTAACTTCTAGGTTAGAAGTAGAGCCATTCCACATCTGGACAACGAACAGCTGGTAGCAACCTGTCTTTAGCCCTTAGGACATGAAACAAATGCTTACATTTTGTTTATTTTTTCCTCTGGGACCGAAGAAAGTAGCGGTTTACTCGCTTACTCTTAGTATAAGTTTCTCTCTGTAGGATAGTGATGGGGTTTTCCTCCATCCAAATAACTTTCCGATTCTCCAACAACTGCTGGGAGTCCTAGAATTCGACTCAATTCTGACACTAACTACCTGGAGTTCGCCTCAGACTCCACAGGTTTAAGGGCTCAGTCCCACAAGACTGTCCTCACTTCAGATGCAAGTCACAAGCATCGGGTCCCAGGTCACCTGCACTTCTGTCTAACATGGCTGCAGAGTCAGTGGTATCTCACCTCCCAAGGTTTGGGAATTCTTGAACTAACTAAAAGAACTCAGGAAGTTGCTATTGTCATGCAAACGAAAACACATCTGAGACAGTTCTCAATCACTTTAGAAGTTTATTTTCCCGAACTGAAAGTGCACCTTGGAAAGAGACACACAAATCATTGTAGCATCTGTGGCCCATGCTTTTTCCTAAGAGGGCTTTGAGGGCTGTAGTATTTACAGGGGAAAAGCAGGCAGGAGAGGAAGAAGGAACAGTCAACTATGCTTTCATCTCATGTTTAGTAAATCTGCATTTTACACAAGATAAAGTAAACATTGGGTAGAGAGTTCAAATATGCGCTTATCTCTGGGTGGGTGGAGGGATGATTCCTAGTCTTGTCTTTGTCCTAACCCTCTGAAGATAAGCTGTCAATTTACATTGTCGGGGGAAATTGAACAAAACTCTGTTTCAGAATAAAGATGTTGGAGCCCACAAGGAGTTATTCGGTGAGCAATTTGTGAGGGAGGCCACCTGGGGAGATATGTGGTCTTCTATCTTTGCGGTTATTTGCTTAGGCACAAAAGAAAGGCAGTTTTTCCATCACTCAGTTTCCAAACTTAACTTTTCCCTTTCTAGAGTGAGTTTGGAGTTCTGAAATTTTAGTTTCCTTTCACACTCAGTATTGCAGCTTATTATTCTTGTATCTTAAATCAGTGGTCCCCACCTTTTTGGCACCAGGGACCAGTTTCATGGAAGACAATTTTTCCACAGACCAGCAGAGGTGGCAGGCAGTGGAGGGGAATGGTTTCAGATGAAACTGAGACCACCTCAGATGATCAGGCATTAGTGTTTCATAAGGAGCATGCAACCTAGAGCCCTCTCATGCAGAGTTCACAATAGGGTTCATGCTTCTATGAGAATCAAATTCCGCCACTCATCTGACAGCAGGCAGAGCTCCTGTGGTCATGCTCCTGCTCTCCTGCCCACCAATCACCTCCTGCTGTGCGATCTGGTTTCTACCAGGCCAGGAACCTGTTCCAGTCCACAGCCTGGGGCTTAGGGACTCCTGGCTTAAATTATGTGACTATAGCAGAACACTTGAGACTGGATAACTTATAACAAACAGAAATGTATTTGATTATGGTTGTTGAGGATGGGAATTTCAAGATCAAGGGATTGTATCTGATATAAAGCAAAAGGGCAGGAGAGGGTGAGAGGTTGAGGGAAAAGAGGTTAAATTCACAGCCTCCAGTCCTTTGATGATCAGACTTAATCCATTAATGAGGCCAGAGCTCTGATGATCCAATCACCTCTCAAAGGTTCCACCTCTTAAAAATGTTGTATTGGGGATGAATTATCCAACAGATGCTTTTCTGGGGAAACATTCAAACCATAGCAGTGATAAAGGTTACAAATGAGCATCCAGATGAAGAGGTGCACTGGGTGAGGTCTGGAAGGGCTCTGAGCACAGGAGCGTCTGTCCCCATGGAGACGGGGTGCACCATCCTCCCAGCACATGGACACACAGATGTGCCCACCAATTGGGAAGCTCTCCAAAACCCACTTTCTAGAAGTTCCTATGGAACTTTCATTGTGTAAGCAAGATTAATTAAACCACCAGCCATTGGTGATTGAACTCAACCTCCAGCCCCTCTTTCCTTCCCAGGCGTTAGAGATGGGGCTGAAAGTTCCAGTCCTCTAATCACAGCTGCATGTTTCTGACAACCAGCTCCCATCCTGAAGCTATCTAGGAGCTCCTCAGTCCATAGTCATCTCATTGCCATATTAAAGTCATGCTTACCACTGAGGAAATTGCAAATGTTTTAGAACCTGCTTATCAGGAAACAGGGACAAAGACCAAATATTTTTATTGGACCACAGATCACACCCTGGTCTTTGATCACATTATATCTTTTTATTATTTTTATTTCTTTATTTCAGAGACAAGGTCTTGCTCTGTTGCTCAGCGTAGAATGCAGTGGCACAATCATAGCTCACTGTAACCTTGAATTTCTGGGCTCAAGTGATCCTTCTGCCTCAGCCTCCAGAGTAGATAGCATTACAGGTGCATACCACTGTCCCAACTCATTTTTTTTTAATAGAGTTGGGGTTTCACTGTGTAAGTCAGGATGGTCTCGATCTCCTGACTTCATGATCCACCCATCTCAGCCTCCCAAAATTCTGGGATTACAGGCATGAGCCACTGCGCCCCGCCAATTTTTAAATATTTTCTAGGAATGGGTGTCACTATTTTGCCCAGGCGGATCTCGAACTCCTGGCCTTAAACAATCCTCTTGCCATGGCCTCCCAAAGTGATGAAACTACAAGCATGAAACACTGCCTGACCAATCACAGATCTCCTATACCAGAAGAATCATACAGTGAAAAGATCCTGGAACATTACCAGAATACTCCTTGGTCATTAACAACTATCCCAGTACAGTCCAAAGACAGGAGTAGTCCCAGCAACATATGACTGCACCCTTTGAGGCATCTGGGAAAATTGAGCTAAGACACAATATCCTCTCTTGCTTATACCTCTTTTGAGTAGTTCATGTAACATTGGATTTTCCTGATTATGTAACCCATGTATTCATTCATTTACCCTCAGTGATTATTTCTACTTCTCTTCATTTTTATCAAACATTTCTAGTTTTTGAAGAAACATTAGATTCTCCTGCTGTGCTGGCCTAGACTGCAAGGAGCAGTACTGTTCTAGAAAGTGTCACCCATGGTTCCCAATTCCAGTTAACAGAGGTTAGGGTTATGCAGGTAGAGAACTGGTTGGCTCTCTGACCCCAGGCACTACAGCTGCATTCAGTGTTAACCCCAACTTTGCCAGATGCAGCGAAGGTGCAACCTACTTCTCCAAGCCCTTAGGAATTCTTGTATAATGGACTTAAAATATATTTACAGTTTCTTGCTTAGGAATAATTCCTGGTTTTGGACTTTTATTTGCATCCCTAGTCCTGAGACCACTGCATCAGGTATGAGAAAAGCCAGTTGAAGTGAAGTACAGTCATCATTCCGGTGTCCTCCCACCTTGGGAAGGATTGTATGTAGATCACACCAGCACCTTCCCCCACTCCACCAGAGAAAGAGAGATACTCTCATGTCAGGTGTGAGCTCACTCATGAAGGTGTGTAAGCCCGCCTTTCATGCTTGTTTCCCCACCCTTGCTTATACACCCCATGTTTCAATGGGCTATTTTAATTCTCTATGGAACTCTTCCTCTGAGGAGAGTATCTCTCTGACCATTGTAGGACATTTTGAGCAAGTGCATTTTCTGGTGTAAAGAAATGTGACTCAGTGGTCCACATGGTTGCAATAACTCAAAGCACTCCGAGCATTTGCATCTGAGATAAAGCAGGGAGCTCTCTTAGCAGTCTGCCAGGGCCTCCCAACATGGAAATGAAGGAAAATCTTCAAATCCCTCAAGAGAAATTCCAGGCACCTAGCCAGCCTTAAAAAGTAAGTGAGTGAACTTATAAGCAAGAAGGTAATGATAGCTTAAAACAATAGCCGAGGAAGTTAGAGTCACAAGATATTGGATTCTCTGTAGAAACTGAAGATAACATCTTAACACATGTCAGAGTTGTTTTTCAGAAACCTGGATTCCCACTTGATAGATCCAGTGACAGGAAGATTTCATAAAGGGGAAACTGAGGACTGAACTCTGACTGCCATGTTTTCTTCTAAATTTCTTCCTGAGGTCCTGGAGAGAGTCAAGCCCAGAGGCCAGGCCTGAACTTTCCTCTCTACTGCCCCCAACTGTGTAAGGAAGCTGTGTAAGGAAGTTTTGCTTCCTTATCAGTCGCAAATCAGAGAATCTTTAAATCAACCTATGACCTGAAACTCCCTCATCAGAATATTCCACCTTTTAAGGCCAAACCAATGTATAACTTCTATGCATTGATTTATGATGTTGCCTGTGACTCTGCCTTCCTGAAATGTACCCCTATCTTAAAAATCCCTTGATTGTGAGCCATCAAGGAGGTTTTGTCTTAACTGTGAGCTGCCTGATTCTCCTTGCTTGGCACCCTACACATAAATGCCCTCCTTTCTCCTATGACAAAATCGCAGTGTGGATGTTTGTTTTTACTGTCCCAGGTGAGTGGATCCCAGTTCAGTTTGGTAACACACCTACCACCAGCTGAGCAATGCCCACTCCAGGGTGAGGATCTGTTGCTGCCAAGGCCCATTTGCTGCTTCCTGGGGCTGCTGGTATCAGGCTAACTTGCCAGCTATGTATTTTCTAAGTCTCCCTATAAGAGAATCTGCCACATAGTCATATGCTGTCTCTGTCTCTTTTTTTGTTAAAGAAAACACTTCTTATGTGTATTTTGTGCCTGTGAGGTGGGGAATGCAAGAGGAATATGTCTTGATTCCACCTATCTCTGCATTGCTGCAGCCCCAGTGTCTACTTATTTCATGAACCCAGGTGATCACCACAAGGAAAAATGTGGATTTTTTTTTTTTGAGATGTGCTTTTGATATGTTTGTCTGGTGAACTCAAATGTTGCTCAGGCTAAATTCTAACTCCTGGACTAGGGACATCCTTCTGCCTTAGCCGCTCTCATAGCTGGAATTACAGGAGCACCTGGCAAACCCCTAGAGATAAATGCTTGTTGATTTCAATTACCTTTTAAACCTGGAAGGAAGTTATTCTGAGGGACATTGACCAGCACAGCGGGGACGGTGCTAAACCATTCATGAGAAACTGCCCCGCCCCATGATCCAATCACATCCCACCAGGCCCCACCTCTAATGCTGGGGATCACATCTTGACATGAGATTCAGGCAAGAACCACATCTACTCCATATCAGACATCAGGGTGTCTTATGTTAATGAACCTCTCAAATTACCATAGTGATTGCCATAGGACTGTGTCTCATACAGGTATTCTTTTCATAGGCAAGTTTTTCATTGATCTCCTGATTAATTATATGGCCAGGCCATTTGTCACTGCCTGTCAGTCAGTAAAAATTGAAACATAGGAGCTTTATCATTGTTCAATTTTTCCACCACTGCTAAGAAGACACCCTGCAATTCAGTCCACAAGAGCTGTCCTGTTTTATCTTCTTTGATCAAAGTGGTGGACTTCCAAACAGGAGGTTGTCCATTCATCTTGCAAATGTTGTACACAAACCAACCAGCTATGGGTTTTCCTTCCCAAAAGAGAATCTGCCACATGGCCATATGCTGTCTCTGTCTCTTTTTTTGTTAAAGAAAACACTTCTTATGGGTGAAGAAAACACTTTGCGGGTCAGATGACTGACATTGCAGTTCGAATCCCAATGCTGTCTGCTGCAGAGTCACATCTTCCTCTGGGAAGGTCAGTGTTTTGTTTAATTTATACCTTCAAGGAATTGAATGAAGCCCACCCATGTTATAGAGATCAATCTACTTTACTCAAAATCTAGCTCTTTATGCGTTAATGTTATCCAAGAAACATCCTCACAAATCATCCAGAATAATGCTTGATCACCTATCTGGGCACCATGGTTCACCCAAGATGACAAACAAAATTGTTTATGACTTTCTTCAAGATAAGCATATTTTGAGGAAATTAGCCTTTGACCTAATAAAACAAGGAGCCAACACTGTTTCTAAAAATGTACAACCAATAGTCAAAAAGCCCTCTTTATAGATTGTTGCTCAACTTCACTCTTTAATTGTGGGTGAAAAAAACATGCATTTGTTAGAAAACCATAGAAGGAGAGAAAAATTTAAAAAAAGAAAGTGAGCTGGGTGCTGTGGCTCACGCCTGTAATCCTAGCACTTTGGGAGATCGAGGTGGGTGGATCATAAGGTCAGGAGTTCAAGACCAGCCTGGCCAAGATAGTGAAACTCCATCTCTATTAAAAATACTAGCCGAGCGTGGTGGCAGATGCCTATAATCCCAGCTACTGGGGAGGTGGAGGCAGGGAATTGCTCGAACCCAGGAGGCAGAGATTGCAGTGAGCCAAGAGCCACCATTGCACTCCAGCCTGGGTGACAGAGTGAGACTCTGCCTCAAAAAATAATATAATAATAATAATAAAAAGAAAGAAAGTGAAAAAATGACATAAGAATAATAAAGATGACAGCAGTTATTTCATTGGAAACAATGCTAATGAGGAGACAGATGAGCAACATCTTTAAAGTCCTAAAAGGAAAATCCTATGAAACTAGATTCTACTCCCAGAAAATAATAGCTTTCAAACATATATATGTATAATTTTAATTGACAAATCATAATACATTCATGAGATATTATGTGATGTACTGATATATGTATACCATGTGCAATGATTCAATCAAGCTAATTAACATACTCTGAATATATACACCAAAAAATGGTTTTTAGACATATAAGGAGTGAAAAAAATTATAACGAGCAGGCCTAAACTATAATCAACATTTCAGTCCTTCAGGCAAAAAGAAAATTAAGGGACTAGTGGACACAGCAATTAATGATGAGGAGACAGTTTCATTGCCCCCTCCCACTGAGACAGAGAACATAGCCCAGGGTCCTGGGAATTGCTCAACCCAATCCACCACCTTGGTCACCTGAGCACTCCTCCTTGGTTCCTGAGGCTGAGTGCTATCACCTTAGCTGTCGCCTACCTACAAACATCATCTATGGGCATCCCACCCAGGCTATCACAGCTGCCTCTAACAATGCGCACTGCTTGGGACCCAGAGGATCAGCCCACCACTGCTACTGCAAAGCTAGCTGCGTAGGAGCCCAAGATCCCACCCACCCACCCAGTCAACCACTGCCACTACTGGCATCCATGCAAGCCACCTGGGGGCCCAGGAATCAGCCCACCGGTAACCACCAACACAAGTGCCTGCGTACACCACCTTAGGCACAAAGATAGAAGAAACGCGCAGCACGCCTCTGCCACCACTGGAGCCTGAAGACTCTCTCATGTGGCATCCCAGTCCCCAGCACATCTTCACCACAGCTTCACTAATAACCACACCCTAATGCACAGAGGGAATCACAGATACCATTAACACTGTCTGCAGCCAAAGAAACTATACAGAGACCGTAGTACTCTGCTATGTACTACACTCAGAACCAAATCCAAAGTACCCCACACAACCAACACCATAGACTCAGCTGCAGGAAAACATTTTCCACTGTGAAATGAAATTCAAAAAGAGGAAGAACTGACTGTTACATCAGATGCAAAAATATTAACATTAGGATACCGAAACATGAAAAAGCAAAAGAGAAAAAAAAGACAGCCCTGAATGAATACAATAGATCTTAATCAAAAAGAAATGTTCAAGATTCCAGATGAAGGATTCAAAACATTTGTTTTACAAAAGCTCAGTGAGATACAAAAGAATTCTGAAAAGAATATAAAAAGATCAAAAAATAATTTGGGATATAAATAAGAAATTTACCAAAGATACGGATTTTTTTTTTTTTAAAAATGAACCAAACAAAAATTCAGGTATTAAAGCATTCATAAAATGAAATACCAAATATATTTGAAAGCTGCAACAACATACTAGGTCACATAGAAGGAAGAATTCCAAAGCTTGAAGACAAATCTTTTTAAATAATTCAATCAGACAAAAACACACAAAAAAGGATGAGCGAGGGCACTTTCTCAGGACATGGGTTTATTGAGGATTCCAGGGCGTGAGGCACACTCACTACTGGGTGGCTCTGTGTAGACCGGAAAAAATAATGCCTAACTCTCAGCAAGTTAGCCCTGACTAAGTTGCCCTGGAACATGCAGAGGCTAGAATAAGAAGGCTGAGGAAAGTGGGTGTGTGGTTGGAACCATTATGTGAGCCAGAGGCCGACCAGAGTCATGTCCCACCAGAAGGCCCAGGTGACACACCTTGCATCAGACCCCTCATGAGGGTGCTGGAGAGAGATACCCACATCACTAAGAGTGTCAAGGTGTTGTCCTCTGTAGGATGGGGATGATGATAGGAAACATGGCCCCAGAGTTGGGCTAGTTACTATCTTTAGGGAGGGTGTGGCCCTGAAGAGACAGAGATCAAGTGGTGGCAGTGACCTGCAAATGTCAGACGGCAGGGTTTCCATGACAACCCAACAGAGAAGCTAAGGTGGAGCTTGACCTGCAGGGAGTGTGGGGAAGGTGAATAGAGGGCGGCGTCCCAGGGTCAGAGCAGAAGGTTGGCCAGCAAGGGCACTGCTTGACATCTACGATAAGAAAGCAAGAATTGAGGAGCAGGAGGCTGAGGGTGTTTGACCCAGTACAAAATCATAATCCATTCTCAATACCCAGACCTCACCCAACTTTCAGATTCAGATCCTAGTGACAGAGGAGGAGTCCATATGCCTAGGAGGAAGGACCCTGGAACACCATGGAAGTATATGCTTGGTAAATTCCTGAGCTCTTCTGCAAAAGAACCTACAGCCATTTACTCAGGAGACTGTACACTGAGAAAGGGAAATGGGCAGAATTTGGGAAAGTATTGACATTGGGTGTGAGCTGATACTGATACTCAGATTCCCACAGAATCATCATGTCCCATCACAGAGGAGTTTTCAGGGGCCAGGACACATTATAGCTCATAATCCCATAGTCCCAGCCCTGTTTATTCCCTATTCCATGAGTGCATAATTGGCACTGATGTCCTGGCAGCTGGAGTCACCCCCACACTGGGTCCCCAGCATGTGGAGTACGGGCTCTTATAGGGCTGAAGGCCAAAAGGGAAACCTCTGAAACTGCCCCCATCCCAACTGAATGTGAGGTGATATTACATCCCAGGGCAGGTCTTGTGGAGGTTATTGCAGGTATTGTGGGGGTAGCACCACCATTAGAGAGCTGTAGGAGGAGGGGCGGTGTTGGGGTTCCCTATTATCTCTGTGTATTTTGTCCTTGCAGAAGCCTGATGGGGCCTAAAGAATGAGGAGGATTATTTCAGACGTGACCAAGTAGCAGTCTTGGCTGCAGCTGCCATGCCAGCTGGAGATCACTGCTAGCGGAGGCTGATAAGGCTGCACACACATGGTGCGCAGCTGTGGATTTGCTAGGTGCATTCTTTTCCAATTTGAGAGTAGATGTAGTTATTCACATTCATAGCACCTTTATTCACAGTTTCTCTGAGAGCTATTATAAATCTCACGCCATCTATAACATAGGCTTAAGACATCCCGAACATTCTACAGAATATTAAATCTGTTCATTTCATTGACAACGTCACAGATTGGGGTACATAAGAAAGAAGGTGGAAAGTGTGTTGGAGGCCTTGGTAAAACACACGCACCCCAGAAGGAGGAGGATGAATCTTACAGAACTTCAGGAGTGGCCACTGCAGTGACATTTTATGTGGAGCATACTGAGGAGGGGCATCCCAGGCACTCAGTGGAGGAGATGTCTACTAGGAATGCAAGTGAGGGAGCTGGGGTGGCAGTTGGACAGACAACTCCAGAGTTTAGGGGAAAGGACTGGGCCGGAGAAGTAGATTTAGGAGATCCCACCATATAAATGATACTTAAAACCTCAGGCATGGATGAGGGCACCAAGGCAGTGACTATGGGAAAGAATGAACGCAAGGACTGAACCCTGGACCTTCAGTTCTAAGGGGTCTGATCAGACAACACCCAGAGCAGACAGCACAGTTCTGACCCCACACCTAGAGGACACTTGGACAAGGACCTCCCGTATGCACAGGAATCACCTGGATGTGGTGCTGAGATCCAGGAAGTCTGAGTCAAGCAAGAGATTCTGGATTTATGACAAGGTCGGAGCTCCTGCTGTTGGTCTCCAGATCACACTTGGAGTAGAGAGAACACCGGGATCCCACATATCTGGGCATCAGCCTCGCCTGTAGGGTTTGTTATATAAATGATTCCTTGGTCTTGTGCATACTACCCTGAGAGGGGGATTTTGGAGAGTGGCCTGAGTATTTTCTAAGCCCCATCAGCAATCTTGTTGCTCAGACAGATCGGGAACCACAGAGATCAGAGAGTGCCCAGGGTGGATGGGTGGATTAGGATTTGAAAGCCTGTTTAAAAGAGGATTTTTCCCTCAGAAAGGAAAGGGAGAATGTATATCATTAATTGTGAGATGGAGACTGCAATATTGTGACTTTCCAGCCTGCCAGTCTGATAAGGTGTAATTTTTGGTATCAATAATGTAAAATGAGGGGCAGAAAAAAATGTAAAAAAAGCAGAGTTTTCATGTTAATTTCAATTCAAGACTGTTATAACTGTATTGTTATATACAATATCATAGTAATGACAAAGAAAATATACATAAACTATACACAAAAGAAAACGAGAAGTCAATAAAAACATGCCACTAGAAAAAAATTGACTAAACACAAAGGAAGGTTGGAACTAAGGAGATGAGGGATGAAACAGCTACAAGACATGCATAAAACCAATATCACAATTACATAAATAAGTCCTTCCTTATCAGTAATTACTTTAAATGTAAAATGATTAAACTCCCCAATCGGAACTCAGAGGTTATCACAATGGATAGAATAAAAAGAATCTAACCATATCCTCACTACAAGATACTCACTGTGACTCTAGGACACATAGAAGTTGAAATTGGAAGGATAGAAAAGAATATTCATGAAAATAATAACTAAGATTTTTTTTATGACCTCTCATAGGGGTCTATGTGTTGGCTGGACTCAGATAATGGCCTGGGAGTTTTCCATGGTTCAGGGATTGAAGTGGAGGGAAACAGATGGAGGCAGGATGGTTAATACCAGTGTCCAGAACCTCACAACCAGGCTTCTGCCATATTTTGTTGGCTAACACAGATATCAGATCCACTCATGTTTAAGGGGCTGGAGAGACCTTACCTCGTGATGAGGGAGTGGTGGGTCAAACTAAAAAAACCAAGTGTGATGAAAGATATTTTTGCAGCCGTCTTTGGAAAATACACACAATCCAAAACATCGCATCTGTCAGAAAGGAAGAACACAATCACACCTTACTGCTCAAGTCGAAGTCCTGTGATTTTATATGTTGGAAACAATTGCTCAGCATTGCAAAAAAAATGAGCACTTAAATGACGATTTCTCAGCAAGACAAATTTACTTCTGCAGAAGGGTGCCACTCATACTCTTGGCTGCTTACAGTGCACACTGAATAAAGAAGAGCAGGGTTTTTTATCCCTAACACAGTCACTACGTCTGTGCCCTTTCCCATTGGCTGGGATTGGACTGCACAGTCTAAGTTGACCCCGATTGGATATTGTATAGCAATTTCCAAATAAGGGAGGTACAGGTTGGTTACAAAAGTCATGAAGAGAGACATGTTTAAGCATGTCCGGGCATGTCTGGAGTTTGCAAAAGAAGGAAAGATTACTTGCAGGGTCAGGAACAAGGAAGTAAGTGGAGAGGCATATTTTTCTATAGATTGGGAATGGCAGGAAGGGTTGTTGACCAAGCAGGTGATGAAGGCGAGGGATGAGGAGGTTCCAGGACAAGGAACTTGCTTTGGAGAACAGGGAACAAAAAGGTAAATCTTTTGAAAAGGAACTATTTGTTCCTAACGTATAGTATCCTGGGGAAAGACCATGTTTTAGGAAGTAGGTGTGGAGTTGAAGTTCTAAGTAATTATCTACAGCCACAGTTTTACTTAATTTTGATGAAATTTTGGGTCATTTTGGCAAAATGGGGGCTCACAAATCTCTCTTCAGCAATATCTCCAGTGGTGGAGATAATATGCTTCCCTCCTCCACAATTCTGCTTTACAGACAAGTGGTCTAGGTCTCAGTTTCAATTCTTTAAAACACCAGAGACTTGGATGTGTGCATGCCACAAAATGGTGAAAGAATGCTCTCTGTCACTTTCCCTTCTCTCACTCACTGCACCCTGAACAAGAACCTGCTCTACCTTGACCTTTTGAATGGGGAGGAGAATCACACTCCTGCATAACTTTCAAGCTTGCAGAGCTAAACCTGCTGCCCAAACAGCATTGTTCATTGTAAAGACTAAACCCTACACCAAGAGCTCTCCCTTCACCCACCATGGCAAGGACTGAATCCCATGAAAAGGCCCAGAGAAATCCTGGCTCAAAAGGTCCATTTTCACATCACTTCCATCTAAATGAAGCCAACATATCCATCACAATATGGGGTATTGATAAGGATATAAAAATAATTACCACAAAAATTTGACACATACATTCTTTTTATTACATCAGCAATTTTTGTTCTGCAAATATAAAGAAAAGAAGCCTGCACAGCAGTAGAAGTCTTTCCCCTTGGAGAGAATCCTATTCCCATTTGAAAAACTGGAGCCAGAATCAGTAGAATGGAGCAAGACTTTCAGAAATGACACAGCACTGGGTCTTGGGGCAGCCAGAGTTAGGGAGGGCTCACATTCTGGGTGACACCAACCATTGACTCTCCTTTTTTTTGTTCTCATTACAAGAATAAAATTTCACATTGTCAAGAGACAGAGTCAAGCCCAAGAGATTTACTTCATTTTATTCTTTAGAAAATACAAACTCAAGAATAATCCAGATTGTTATGGGCCAAATTCTATCCCTGCAAATTGACATGTTGATATCCTAAGCCCCAGTAACTGAGAAGGTGACTGCATTTGGAGAGATCTTTAAGGTGGTCATTAAGGTAAAATGAGGTCATATGAGTGGGCCCAAATTTAATGCGACTGGTATCCTTACGAGAAGAGAAGACTAGGAAACAGACAGATACAGAGAAATGATCATGTGAAGACCTAGGGAGAAGACTTCTACAAGCCAAGGAAAGAAGCCTCAGAAGAAATGTGCACTACCAACACCATCATCTTGGACTTCAAGCCTCCAGAACTGTGACATTGTGACACAATAAATTTCTGTTTATTTGTTTGTTTTGTTTTGTTTTGTTGTTGTTTTTGAGACAAAGTCTTGCTCTGTCGACCAGACTGGAGTGCAATGCCATGATCTTTGTTCAAGGCAACATCCACCTCCCAGGATCAAGCAAGTCTCCTGCCTCAGCCTCCTGAGTAGCTGGAATTACAAACATGCACCACCACACTCAGCTAATTTTTGTATTTTTAGCGGAGATGGGGTTTCACCATGTTGGCTAAGACGATTTCAATCTCTTGACCTGGTAATCCACCCACCTCAGCCTCCCAAAATGCTTGGATTACAGGCATGAGCCACCGTGTCTGGCAATTTCTGTTGTTTAAGTCACCCAGCATGTGGTAATTTGTTATGGCTTCCCTAATAAATTAAACCACACATATTACCCTGCCTGGTATCTGGACATGGAATTTTTCCAGGGTATGAGTTATCTGGGTTTTCTAAGAATTTAGAATTAAAAATTAAAAATTGACAAGCATAGATGATAAAGGGTCATTTCCAAGCCACTTTGGGTCCCATGGTCGCCACTCAGAAATGTGGAGATGTCCCCGTTTCTTTTCAGATTTCCTCAGAATGAAGCTTGTGGTTCCAATCTGATACATAATCACAAGCTGTATTTAAGTTTCTTAAGATGCTGAAGAGCGTTTTTCCCCTAATTTTCTAGAAATTAGGAGAAAGAATTATTTGTAATCATTACTAAAGTAAAAGTGGATTTTTCTCAGGGCTTTATAAGTATTATATATTTTCTACCTGCTTTTAAAGGTCATGCTTCTCTAAATCCTAAAAGCTAATGACTTCGCTTTCATGTTTCTCTCTGCATTTACTCCTTGGTAAAGGAGAGACCCTCACTGCATCTCAGTAAGGATGAGATATGTTCTCATTTATTTACTAGAATGGATATGTTTATCCATGACTCACAGATGAATTAAAAAGCTCCATGACTTGAAAACATTCTCCTGAGGTCACAGCCATTGAGTGGTGGAGCAGTAATAAGTACACGACACCCTTGGTCTAGTCTAGTACTCTGGGTGCCACAAGAATTGCAACCCTTGATTTTTATACATTTGGATATTTTCTCTTTCGTTCTTTCTTTCTTTCTTTCTTTCTTTCTTTCTTTCTTTCTTTTCTTCCTCTTTCTTCTTGAGACAAGGTCTCACTCTATCACACAGGCTGGAGTATAGTGATACAATCTCATCTGACTGTAACCTCCACCTTCCAGGTTCAAGTGATCCTCATGCCCCAGCCTCCTGAGTAGCTGGGACTACAGGTTAATGCCACCACGCCTGGCTAATTTTTGTACTTTTAGTAGAGATGGGGTTTTTCCATGTTGGCCAGACTAGTCTTGAACTCCTGATCTCAGGTGATCGTCCCATCTTAGCCTTCCAAAATGTTGGGATTACAGGTGTAAGCCACCACATCCAACCAGATTTTTTGTTATTTTCTTAACCAGATAAGGAAAATGCACGGTGAAAATAAAGTGCAAAAGCCCTAAGCCCTCGCCATAGATTTACTGGGCTGGAGAATGGAGGGACAGAAGCTGCCAATGATTCTCTAAATTTCAGCTCCCATTATTGGTCATTCAACTAAGAGCAGGAAGTTTACCTTCTGTACTTGAGGCATCAGGGCAAAGATGACAGAGTCCCACATCTACCATGAAAGAGCAAAGGGTCCCTCCTGCCTAATAAATCATGTCCCAGTTTTCTCATTGCATGTGCTTTCCTGCACACATAACTCTTTCTCCTTCCTTCCAGCACCAGCTGTCACAGGGCAAATACAGCAACAGCAGAAAGGAATTGCTACTGAGCCTGATGCTCTAATGGAAGCTCTGAATGGAGACTTTATTTCACACTCGGTGCCTCTGAGTCAGTGCAGAGTTTTGCCTGACTCCACTCTGGCTCCAATTTGATCAAGGTCTATATGCTCTGGGACCTCTCCAGCTCCTCATGAGACATGACAGAGAATTCCATGTCCAACTCCTGAGGTCCCTGATGGCAGTGAGAGGCAACTCCTAATGGAGGAGAGCTTTAAGGTGACCAAGGCCTTATAGACTTCATTACTTTTGGGCCACTTGGCTTCAGTTCCCTGACAACAATGGATCCATGGGCCTGGATTCACCTCTGACATTCGTGGCTTTTTTTCTTGGGCTTCCACAAGTGAGATGGAGGGAAAGGACACAGGGATTCAAAAATCTCTGCCTACCCAGTGACCTCCCCTCACTTCCACTCAGAGGCAACACAGCCATTTCACTAAATTCCTGAGGACGTGGCCAATATAAGTAATGGAGAGAGTTTTATGGAAGCATGGCTGGTGCCCTCTAGACCCTTTGTCTACATCTGCTGAGCTTTCTATAACATGAAATGTCCCAGAGACAGCCATATTATAATCTTGGGCTCTCAAAGCAAAATATGTGAGACTCTTAGCCCTGGTCAAATGAGCAAGGGCTTTGAGAGATCAGGAAACCTTCTAAATAGTAGGATGCTTTACTCCTGAAGCCTGAACCCTGAATCCTGAATTCTGGAAATCAGTTTCTGGCCAGGGAGGCCAGTATCATTATATATGGTCTGCCTCTGTGAGGACTCTTGTCCCTCTGCCCTTCACATCTTTCTAATCTCATTACTCCCAGTACAGATAGGAAGATTCTGCCTTCTTTGATGCCTTTTGCTATAAACTTCAGTGGCATATGATTGAATTAATAAATGAAAGCATTAATAAAAGATGAGATTTAAAGAATGGCGGTTAACATGGGTTTAGAGTGAATAAATGAATCAAGTAATGAATTTTGAGAAAATGCATGTAAAATTTATCTTAATTCCCATTGGCAATATTAACTTGAGTGTCGAAGTAACAAATAATTCTAAATTAAAACAAAAAAGTGCAATCACAAATGTGTGAATGCACAGAAGTGTGAATGAAAGGCAATGCACACACAAAAAAAGGTGTGCATAAAAAGAAATTCTTAATTCCAGGGCATTTTGTTTTTCTTTCTTTTTTAAAACTGAAAAATAATATCACCAAGATTAAAAGCAAAAGAATGGCTTTGCAGAAAATGAGACACATTTGTAGAAGGAGAGCATTAGAGATTAGGAAACTTGCTTATCCTGAACCTATTTTTAACTTTGAAAATTGTTGCTGGATCTCTCACAGGAAGACGATGGCTGAGATTCTTATTAAATGTTCTCTATCCATGAGAATCCTACTGTATATGACTCAGTATGGCTCAGCCTCTGACTCTCTTCAGAGCTGCCAACAGCACTCGTGAACCCTCACTCAGGACCTAATGGGAAAGTCACCTTGAGATTCTGGGCCCAGGGCTTCTACCAGCAGAGGTTATGCTGATTTGACTGTGGAAAGGGGAGGACCAGACTCAGATTTTGGATGCACCCCTTATACTAAGGTGGGCAAAAATCGGTATATGGTGGGAATCCTTTCACAGAACTGGCACAATGGAAGCTGCTCTGGCCCTGTGTCAGGGTCAGGATTTTGACCTGATGATCCAGGCCCCTTTCATTCTCTTCTCAGAACCACCTTCCAAGCTCATCCTAACCATCATGGGAACCATTGCTGGCTTAGCACTACTTCCTGCTCTGGTCTTGGACCTGGGATGTGCAATAAGTTCTCAGGTATGGAAGAGGCTGGAGAGATGGCTTTGCCCCTTCTCACCTGTAGGGATCCCATTGTTTGTGGGAGACTTGCTGAGTCCCTTCCCCCTGTTCCTGCTGGAGCTGGGGATGGTGAACCCAGGCAAGCCACAAAACCTGAGAGGGAGCCAGGCAGGCTGACAAGGAGGGAACTGCCTGTCAAGTGGCCAATGGCCCTAATCAGAAGAGGAGAAGGGTGACAGGGGAGGCTGCTGGGAACCAGAAGCTTGGCAGCCAGGAAGGCTGAGAAAGTGCAGGCTGACAGTAGAGGCCAGAGGCTGGGGACCCTGGGAGTCAGCTGTGCTGTTCCCTCTGAGCCCCAGGGTGCAGGGAGCTTTACACAAGGGAGCTTCAGGTGTCATGGTCATTTCTGGGCTCTGTACTCCCCTGATCCTTCATGAAGATTCTATACATTGAGATTAGTTACCCAGGGCCCCAGGAATCTGATTCTCACATAACCTGAATTACCTTTAACAAAAATATCATCCTTCTATTTTGTTTATTTCTTACAAGACATAAAATATTAAACCAAACTTCTGTGCGGTATTAACTAATATGTAGGTACCAGGTGTATGTGGACAGATCCTCCCAGTTATTTATATTGGAGGAAGGTAGGGGTCCAGCCCCATTCACAGATGAGAACAGCAGGATAGCAACACTCAGAATCACGATACTGGGTGCTGTGAACCCTGAAGGAAGAACTTTGCTGCAAACAGACATCCAGGAGGCTGATTGCAGGGTCCTCCACCGTCTTTTCCTCCTGTCCTGGGTCCTGGGTTTAATGGTTTAATTTCCTAATTTCAGCTAGTAGCAATATATTAACCAGGTATTCATTGACCCTTGGGCCCCCTCTACCATGGCACCTAACAGGGTCTTCTGGCCTCGTAGGAACATCAGGAGGGTCTACTCTATAAAAACCAGCAAGGAAGGGGCAGCGGGGGCAGCTCATCTCTAACCCCTGGAATAGAGAGGATGGATCTATGGTCCTATTCCTCACCCATCCCACGGTCCTGCCTCAAATACAGTCTCCTCCTGCAAGCTCTGCTGGGTCCTCTTTATTATCATTCTCCAGGTGGTGACAGGGTCCCTGACACTGATGTAGTGCTCACAGCTTCCTGGAATGTGATCCTTGGGGCCCAATGTCAACAGGAGTTGACTGGGGAGCAGCTTTGTGCTGTAGGTGATCTCTGAATTTGAAGGTAGGGGATGGCAAAGGGCTGCCCATAATACTCAGGGTGTCAAGGCTGAGATTGGCTGAGCTGAATCTGGTCATTACTGTGTTCTCCACAGTTTGAGAGCTGCCTTGTGCAGACCAGCAAGACACAGATTATTCTCAGCTCCCTTGTCTCTGGATCCTGACTTCTCCCCCAGCTGTGCAGCTGATGAACTGTGCCTCCTCCCAAGCATAGCACAGGGAGGATGTAGAGAGAGGGACCCATTCCCCTAATACCTCAGAGCCCCTTCCACATAATCTCACTATCCAGGCCTGGGGTCCCCTTCCCTGGATCAACCTTCCTTTTCTGGGAATGAAAGGGTTAGTGTTTCCCTCCCAGATCTCCCCTGTGACTCACTCACTCTAACTAGATGTCTTGCTCTATGAGTTATTGTTCTCACATGCTTTCCTTGAAGCTGTGCTAAGATATTACAAACTATTTTTTTTTTTGAGACAGAGTTTTGCTCTTCTTTCCTTAGTTGGAGTGCAATGGCAGATCTCAGCTCACCACAACCTCTGCCTCCCAGATTCAATCAATTCTCCTGCCTCAGTCTCCTGAGTAGGTGGGATTATAGGCACACACCATCACACCTGGTTAATTTTGTATTTTTAGTAGACACGAGGTTTTTCCATGTTGGTCAGGCTAGTTTTGAACTCCCAACTTCAGGGGATCTGCCCACCTGGGCCTCCCAAAGTGCTGGAATTACAGGTATGAGCCATTGCGCTCAGCCAGATATTACAAACTGTTAAGAGAACATGGAGGCCGGGCATGGTGGCTCATGCCTGTAATCCTAACACTTTTGGAGGCTGTGGTTTCAGATCACCTGAGGTCAGAAGTTGGAGATCAGACTGGCTAACATGATGAAACTCCATCTCAAAAAAATCACAAAAATTAGTCGAGCTTGGTGGCGGGCACCTGTAATCCCAGTTACTCGGGAGGCTGAGAATCACTTGAACCCAAGCAGGGGAGGTGTGGTGAGCTGAGATTGTGCCATTGCACTCCAGCCTGGGTGACAAGAGCAAAACTCTGTCTCAAAACAAAACAAAACAAACAAAGAAACAGAGAACAGGAGGGTAGGTTCGCTTTTTGGATTCTGAGTATCTGCTGTGCTGAGGCAGGGGCAGGTGGGAAGAGAAGGGAGGGTGGAGGGGCAGGTGCTGTGTGGTGTGCCTCATAGTGCAGGGGTCAGGGTGGATGTTGGTGAACAACTGATCTGTGGAGAGAGGGAAGTAGAGAATAATGCACTCACCTGTTTACAGTGTTCACATTCCTCAGGGAATTCACTTAAATATGCTAGAGTTTGCCCTAATCCAAAGGTATAGCTTTAAAAAAAAAACACACGTCATTTATTTATTCATTCAACCTACCTTCCATGTAGCCACACATGCTGAAGCATTGTTAGAAGGAAAACACAAGACTTAATAAGGCCACCACCTCAATAATATCCAACAAAATATGATGCAATGCTTGTAATTCCAGCTACTCAGGAGGCTGAAGCCAGAGAATCACTTGAACTTGGGAGGCAGACATTGCAATGACCTGAGATTGAACCATTGCACTCCACACTGAGTGACAGAGCAACACCCTGTCTCAAAATAATAATAACAATGATGGGAGCTGTAGACATTAGGCCTTCAGGTGGACAGTGACCACTAGTAAGGCACAGTGGTACCATCAATGGCCGGGGAACAGACCGTATACTGACACCATGCTCTTCAGCTACATAGAATTTTACTGTGCATTTTTTTCTTAAAATCATAGCTTCAGGCCACTACATTAACAAATTCTCCAAACAAAATTAATTTTGTTTTAGATGGAGTCTCGCTCTGTTGCCCAGGCTGAAGTGCAATGTCCCGAACTCAGCTCACTGCAACCTCCACCTCCTTTGTTTTACATGTCTGTAAAAGCTAACACATGCTTCTGCTGCAGTGGACAGAGCAAAGCAGAGCAGCCCCTTCCACACAAGTGTCTTTGGTGGAGAATGCTGGTGGGGCCACAGTGTTCCCTTTCCTCTGTCATACATTTTCCTGCTCTGTGGAGAGGGGTGAGGACCTCAATGGGGAGAGGATAAATCCTATTTTGTTCAGATGATGTGGCCCTCTTTGGACTTTATCCTGCAAATCCAAGCTCTGTCTGTGAGTCTGTATGCTGTGTGCACCTTCAGCAGGAATCCCTATGAAATGCTTCAGTTCTGGGCTCCCAGTCTCCCTTATAACCATGGCAAATGGAACCATCCACTTGACACAGTTCTCTCTGTCACACCACTAATGCTCTGAAACCTTTTGTGTCAATTCAAGTGAAGAGAAATACAAGGCAGAAGCAGTGAGTACATCCTAAGAAAATTCTGAGCAGTCAACATCCAGCACACAGAGATCTGAAAGCTCCACAATCTGTAAACATTTGCTGGGGAGGCTGTGGCAACAGCACTTTGTGGAAGTCATTTAGAGATGCCACCTGCATGTATACATTCAGCCAGGACACAGTGGCCAGGGGACTTAAACACCACTCAGGGGCCTTCATACTCGTTCACTCCACAGTAAGAATGTTATCTCCTGAAAAAATCCCAAGGTTGCACACTGGTGCAATTGTGAAGAACAGATTTCCTCAAGTTTGGCTGTCATAAATAAAGATAAAATCTCAATAATATGTAAAAGTGATTTTACAACATTCTGTGCTGCCATATATTGATCAAAGCAATCCTGTGCCAAGTAAACTATTTCCCTGTGAAGTCTGTAGACCTCATGCACCTCCATTACCTCCAGAAGAGGCTACAGAAGAGGGTGCCACTGCATAAAGTGTTCATCCCATAAGTATGACTTTTGCTTGTTTAACATGATTTTCTAGACCTCTTCTCTGTTTGCCCAGATCTGTGTAGGCAGTGATGAGGTTCTGGATCACATGAAACACTGAGGCTTGTCTGGCCATGGTGGCTCCCTCCTGTAATCCCAGCACTTTGAGAGGCCTAGGTGGGCAGATTGCCTGAGGTCAGGAGTTCGAGATCAGCCTGGCCAACATAGTGAAACCCTGTCTCTACTAAAAATACAAAAAAATTAGCTGGATGTGGTAGTGGGTGCCTGTAATCCCAGCTACTTGGGAGGCTGAGGCAGATAATCGCTT
>NW_022437401.1:25777-29155 GCF_009761245.1 Sapajus apella
AGAGAAAGAAAGAAAGAAAGAAAGAAAGAAAGAAAGAAAGAAAGAAAGAAAAAGAAAGAAAGAAAGAAAGAAAGAAAGAAAGAAAGAAAGAAAGAAAGAAAGAAAGAAAGAAAGAAAGAAAGAAAGAAAAGAAAGAGAGAGAGAGGAAGAAAGAAAGAAAGAGAAAGAAAGAAAGGAGAAAAATAAAGATACGATGAGGCCTATACATAAAATTTGGGTAAACCAGGCTACCTTTTTCTTTGTCAGATTTGGGGATCAAGGAGCAGGGGTTTGTACAGACTGCATTACTGTCCCAAAGCTTAATGTCACACTGGCCTCTCACAGTCCTGTCAATACTGGTAATTTGTCTGCTGGATTCTGAAAACAGACACACACACACACACACACGCACACACACACGCACGCACACATGGGCACACACACACACACACACACACACACACACACACACACACACATTTCTTCCTTTTTCTGGAACAAACAGAGAAATCAGTGCCATTTCCTCTTTCCTGCTGCCCCATTACCAGTGGAGAGATTGAGACCATCCTGGCCAAGATGGTGAAACCCTCTCTCTACTAAAAATACAAAAATTAGCCTGGCGTGGTAGCACGTGCTTGTAGTCCCAGCTACTCAGGAGGCTGAGGCAGGAGAATTGCTTGAATCTGAGAGGCAGAGGTTGCAGTGAGCCAAGATCATGCCACTGCACTCCAGCCTGGGCAACAGAGCAAGACTTCATCTCAATAAATAAATAAATAAATAAGAGAGAGAGATTAAACACTTCTGCCATGGCTCAGGTTTGCTACCTCAGCAGGGAACAACAAAGGCCACCCACACTGTGGCCTAATAGTCATAACTTTGGTTAAGGCTCTTGGGAGGATACCTTTTGGTAAAGAAGGTGAAAATCCAGGAATATCAACTGCTCCTCCTGGCTAACATCTGGTAATAAGAGATTTGAAAGGATTTTTTTTTTTTAGCTCTATAGTCAAAACTTGACTTAATTAAAACTAATATTTTGGACTTCAGTGTGTAGCTATTGTTTTAAGGTCTCTGTTCTCTCTGTGTAAACATTTCTTAGTCAACTAAATGTCTCTCTTCTTAAACCCCCAGCTAGTTACATGCACTTTCTCTGTTTCCTTATTTCACCATTTCTTTCTTTTTTTTTTTTTTTTTTTTTAGATGGGATTTCATGTTGTCACCCAGGCTAGAGGCTGGAGTGCAATGACGTGGTCTCCGCTCACTGCAACTTCTGCCTCCCAGGTTCTAGCAATACTCCCACCTCAGCCCCCTGAGTAGCTGGGACTACAGGCGCGTGCCACCACACCTGGCTAGTTTTTGCATTTTTAGTAGAAATGGGTTTCACTATGTGGGCCAGGCTGGTCTGGAATTCCTGACCTCGTGATCCGCCTGCCTTGGCCTCCCAAAGTACTGGGATTAGTGAGCCACTGTGCCTGGCCTTCCCTATTTATTCCTATCAGCCCCTCTTTCCTCTTGCCAACTTTGGTGCCATATAAGGAAAAAATAAAATAAAATAAAATTCAAATAGCCTGGGATCCCTTAGGAAAACACAAAAGGCACCACAGACTCATTCTTCACCACAGTGAAAAGCTGCTCTTTTTTCCTCAGGGAATCCCAAAAGGAAATCCAAGAGAGTACAAAGACCTCTCAGATCTAAAACTGTTCCTTTGCATTGCGTGACCTAATTTTGGCTTTGGATGGCTTCAGAAATTACTTTGTATTGTGAGAATACTTGACTTTGGTGTATATAATGGGCTGGGAAATGGGCTGATCCCAGAGTGAGCTTATTGGCACTGGCTTCCCCTCAGCCTTAAGAGAATGTTTTCGTAGCAAAACACACTGTGAAAATATTGAATGGCCAGGTTCCCAAGGCATTGCTCTCTTTTTGAGAACCCAAAATTCAGTGTGGGCTCTACCCTGAATCCAATGGTCCGGTTAAAAGATATGGACCAAACTAAAAGTGCCTATCTAAATCCAATTGGTCACTTTATAAGATCCTACAATAGGTTGGGTATGGTGGCTCACGCCTGTAGTCCCAGCACTTTGAGAAGCTGAGGTGGGCAGATCATGAGGTCAGGAGATAAAAACCATCCTGGGTAATATGGTGAAACCTGTCTCTACTAAAAATAAAAAAAATTGGCCAGGCATGGTGGTGGGCGCCTATAGTCTCAGCTACTCAGGAGGCTGAGGCAGGAGAATCATTTGAACCCAGGAGGCACAGGTTGCAGTGAGCTGAAATTGTGCCACTGCATTCCAGCCAGGCAAGGCATGGTGGCTCCTGCCTGTAATTTCAGCACTTTGAGAAGCTAAGGTGAGATGATCACTTGACTTCAGCAGTTGGAGACCAGCCTGGTAACACAGAAAAAAGGAAAACATTAGGTGGGTATGGCGGTGCGCCCCTGTAGTCCTAAAGTCTACACTAGCCAAATGTCTAAACAGATAAAAAAGGGTCACTGGAGAATCACCAACCTGCCTGCACACTGGGAGAATGGGGTGGAGCTTTCATAAATTCACACCTTTGACAAGCAGGGAGGAGCCTGATCACTTCAGCTTGTGTTGTGGTGGCCTGGAATTCAATCTGTGAGGCAGAGTTCTGTCAGCAGGACTCCCTCTCAATTTGTGAGAAGTTTTTTGTTCCCTTTCTTTCTATTTCCTTTTCACCCAATAAATTCTGCTCTACGTACCCCTCAATGTGTCCATGAGCCTAGTATTTTCTGGTCATGTGACAAGAACCCAGTTATAGTTTAACTAAGGAGCAAAATTCTGCAACACTAGCCATCAGGAGGCTAAGGAAGGAAAACTGTTTAAGCCCCGGAGTTCAAGGTTATAGTCAGCTAGGATCATGCCACTGCACTCCAGTATGAGTGACAGAGCATGACCCTGTCTTCAAAAAATAAAAATAAAACAATAATATTGGCAAATAAAGAATCTTATAAATTATAAGATCGACTTCTATCTGTGTTACCAAAATACATAGAAGAGCTCTAATAAATTGGCTTAAAGTAACAGCAGGCCAGGAGTGATTGCTCATACCTGTAATCCAAGCACTTTGGGAGGCCAAGGCAGGTGGATCACCAGAGATCAGGAGATCGAGACCAGCCTGGTCAACATGATGAAATACCATCTCTATTAAAAATGCAAAAAATTAGCTGGGCGTGGTGGTGGGTGCCTGTAATCCCGGATACTCTGGAGGCTGAAGCAGGAGAATTACTTGAACCCAGGAGGTGGAGGTTGCAGTGAGCTGAGATTGTGCAATTGTACTCCAGCATGGGTAATAGGAGCAAAAGTCCACACAAACAAACAAACAAAAAAAACAAAACAAAAAAACTAAAAAACTCAAAAAAAGAAAAAAGAAAGAAAAGA
>NW_022437401.1:29255-36001 GCF_009761245.1 Sapajus apella
TTAATTTACTAATGAAATACAATAAAAAATAACTTGAAATTTAGACATTTGTTTTGAATTAGTCTGGTCACAGCTAGATTCCCGCCCCTCCTCCTTCAGAAGGACTTTCTCTGTTGTTGCCCAGACTGGAGTGCAATGGCACAATCCCTGCTCACTGCAACACCTGCCTCCCAGCTTCAAGCAATTCCCCTACCCCAGCCACCTGAGTAGCTGTGATTACAGGAGCGTACCATCATACCTGCATAATTTTGTATTTTTTTTTTTTTTTGGAAGAGACAGGATTTCACCATGTTTGTCAGGCTGTTCTCAAACTGCTGACCTCATATGGTCCATCTGCCTTGGTCTCCCAAAGTGCTGGGATTGCAGCCCAGGCCACCGGGCATAGCATAGACGTTTTAGGGTATAAAACTATGCTTCTGTAATACTTTTGATACTTGTTCAACTTGTCTATAAATTTCTCTTTTTATATTTCAGAATTTTAGGGGCCATGAAAAAGCTAAGCTTGAAGTATTTTTCTTTCTCCTGTGTTCTGCATCACCATGCTCAGCTAATTTTTGTATTTTTATTAGAGACAGGGTTTCACCATGTTGGCCAGGATGACCTTCATCTCTTGACCTTGTGATCTGCTGGACTCAGCCCCCCAAAGTACTGGGATTATACGTGTGAGCCACCACACCTGGCAATTTCTGTTCTGTAAGTCATCCCGTGTGTGGTACTTTTTTGTGGCCACCCTAACAAATTAAAACACACATAATACCCTGCCTAGTATCTGGACATGATTATGAATTATCTGAGGTTTCTAATACTTGAGTGAATCAATTGAAAATTGACAAGTGTAGATGATAAAGGGTCATTTCCCAGCCACTTTGGGTCCCATGATCGCTCTTTTCAGTTTTACTCAAAACAAAGCTTGTGGTCCCATTCTGATATGTAATCACAAGCTGCATTTAAGTTTCTTGAGATGATGAGAGAGTACGTATTTCCCTAATTTTCTAGAAATTATGAGAAGTAATTATGTTTTAATCATTACGAAAGTAAAACGGGATTTTTACCCATTTTACTTTTTGCAAGTATGATGTGTTTTCTTCCTGCTTTTAAGGGTCATGTTTCTTAAAGTCGTATATGCTAATGACATCACTTTCATGTTTCTCTCTGCATTTACCCCTTGGTACTGGAGAGACCCTCACAGCATCTCAGTAGAGATGAGATGTGTTCTCATATATTCTCACTAGAATGGGTGTGTTTATTCATGACTCATATATAACCATATCCTGGCTACAAGATACTCACTTTTGATCTAAGGACACATAGAAGTGGAAATTGCAAGGGTAGAAAAGGATATTCATGAAAATAGTAACTAAGAATGTTTTTATGATCTCTCATAAGATTCTATGGGAGGCGTGTGTTGGTTATAAACGTGGCAGGGAGAGACATGTCCGAGATATGGGTATGTGGGGGCACAGCAAAGGTAGGAAAGATTACTTGTGGAGTAAAGAACCAGGAAGTGGAGAGGCATATTTTTCCACAGATTGGGACTGGCAAGAAGAGTTGGTGACCAAGCAGGTGACTAAGATAACTAGGGGTGAGGAGGTACAAGGACAAGGAAGTTGCTTTTGAGAACAAAGAACATCTCCTTTCCTCATCTCCTTCCTTCATCTCCTTCCGTCATCTTCCAAAGAAAAAAGAAGTAAAACTTCTCAAAAGGAACTGTTTGTTCCTAACATATAGTATCCTGGGGAAGGACCATGTCTTAGGAAGCAGGTGTGGAGTCAAAGCTCTAAATAAAGCCACACTGTCACTTTATTTTGATGAAATTGTGTGTCATTTTTGGTAAATTTGGGGATCACAAATCTCTCCTCAGGGATCTCTCCAGTAGCAGGGATAATGTGCTTCCCTCCTCCACAATTCTGCTTTACAGATAAGTGGATCTTTAAAACACCAGAGATTTGGATGCATTCATGCTACAAAATGGTGAAAGAAGGCTCTCTGTCACTTTCCTTTCTCTCACTCACTGCACTGTGAACAAGAACCTGCTCTACTTTGACCTTTTGAATGGGGAGGAGGATCACACTCCTGCCTAAGCTTCAAGTTTCCAAAGCTAAATCTGCTGCCCAAACAGCTTTGTTCATTGTAAAGACTAAACCCCATACCAAGAGCTGTCCTTTCACCCACCATGGCAGGGACTGAATCCCATGAAAAGGCCCAGAGAAATCCTGGCTCAAAAGGTCCATTGTCACGTCCCTTCCATCTAAATGAAGCCAACATATTCATCACAATATGGGGTATTGATATTTTGTCCTGAAAATATAAAGAAAAGAAGCCTGCACAGCAGCAGAAGTTTTTCCTCTAGGAGAGAATTATCTTTCCAGTTGAAAAGCTGGAGCCAGAATCACTAGAATGAAGCAAGACTTTCAGGAATGACACAGCACTGGGTCTTGGGGCAGCCAGAGTTAGGGAGGGCTCACATTCTAGGCGACACCAACCTTTGACTCTCCTTTTTTTTGTTCTCATTGTAAGAACCAAATTTCAGAGTATCAAGAGACAGAGTCAAGCCAAAGAGGTTGCCTCTATTTTATTCTTTAGAAAATGGAATCTCAAGGATAATCCAGATTGTTATGGGCTAAATTGTATCTCCCCAAATTGACATGTTTATTATCCTAACCCCCAGTACCTGAGAAAGTGACTGCATTTGGAGAGGTCTTTAAGGAAGTCATAAAGGTAAAATGAGGTCATGTGAGTGTGCCCTAATTCAATGTGACTGGTGTCCTTATAAAAACAGATGATTAGGACACAGACAGACACAGAGGAATGAGCATGTGAAGACCTAGGGAGAAGACATCTACAAGCCAAGTAAAGAAGGTGCAGAAGAAATGTGCACTGCCAACACCATGATCTTGGACTTCCAGCCTCCAAAACTGTGACACAATACATTTCTGTTTTGTTTCTTTGTTTGTTTTTGTTTTGAGACAGAGTCTTCCTCTGTCACCCAGGCTGGAGTGCAATGGTGCTATCTTGGCTCACTGCAACCTCCACCTCCCAGGTTCAAGTGATTCACCTGCCTCACCTCCAGAGCAGCTGTGACTACAGATGTGTACCATCAGGCTCGGCTAATTTTTGCATTTGTAGTAGAGACAGGGTTTCACCATATTGATCAGGATGTTCTCGATCTCTTGACCTGGTGATCTGCCTGCCTCAGCCTCCTGAAGTGCTGGGATTACAGGCATGAGCCACCATGCCTGGCAATTTCTGTTTTTTGAGTCACCCATTGTATGGTGCTTCATTATGGCCACACTAGCAAATTGAAACACACATATTACCCTGCCTAGTATCTGGACATGGAATATTTTCAAGATTATGAATTACCTGGGCTTTCTAAGAATTGAGTGAATCAATTGAAAATTGACAAGCATAGATGATAAAGGGTCATTTCCAAGCCATTTTGGGTACCATGGTCCCCACTCAAAAGCGGAGATGCCCCCAGTTCTTTTCAGTTTACTCAGAACAAAGCTTGTCATCCCAATCTGATACATAATCACAAGCTGTATTTAAGTTTCTTGAGATGCTGAGAGAGCAAAATTTCCCCTAATTTTCTACAAATTAGGAGAAATAATTATTTTGTAGTCACTACTACAGTAAAAAGGGATTTTTTACCCAGGGCTTTGCAAGTATGATGTGTTTGCTTCCTGCTTTTAAGGGTCATGTATCTGAAAATCATATAATCTAATGACTTCACTTTCATGTCTCTCTCTGCATTTACCCCTTGGTACTGGAGAGACCCTCACTGCATCTCAGTAAGGATGAGATGTGTTCTCTTTTATTCTCACTAGGATGAATGTGTTTATCCATGTGTCACAGATGAATTAAAAAGCATCAGGACTTGGAGAGATTCACCTGTGGTCACAGCCATTGAGTGGTGGGGCAGTGACAAGCACATGGCACCCTTGGTCTAGTCCAGAAGCTCTGGGTGCCAGAAGAACTGCAGAATTGCAACCCTTGATTTTTATACATTTAGTTATTTTCTCTATTTTCCTTCTTTCCTTCCTTCC
This sequence comes from Sapajus apella, assembly GCF_009761245.1. NCBI lineage: Eukaryota > Metazoa > Chordata > Mammalia > Primates > Cebidae > Sapajus > Sapajus apella. Next base: position 33,302 of record NW_022437401.1, read on the forward strand.
TTCCTTCCTTCTCCTCCTCCTCCTCCATCTCCTTCTTCTTCTTCTTTTCTCTCTCTCTCTCTCTCTCTCTCTCTCTTCCTTTTTTGAGACAGGATCTGACTCTGTTGCACAGGCTGGAGCACAGTGGCAAGATCTCAGCTGACTGCAACCTCCACCTTCCAGGTTCAAGTGATTCTTCTGCTTCAGCCTTCTGAGTCGCTGGGACTACAGATGCATGCCACTACAACTGGCTAATTTTTGTATTTTTAGTAGAGACACGGTTTTGCCATGTTGGCCAGGCTGGTCTCGAACTCCTGATCTCAGGTGATCCTCCCACTTCAGCTTCCCAAAGTGCTAGAATTACAGGTGTAAGCCACCATGCTCAGCCATTTGATTATTTTCTTAACCAGCGAAGAAAAATGCATGGTGAAAATAAAATGCAAGAGTCCTAAGCCTTTACCTTAGATTTTCTGGGTTGGGGGATGGAGAGAGGCTGCCACTGATTCTCTGAATTTCAGCTCCCATTGTTGGTCACCCAACTGAGAGCAGGAAAGTTTACCTTCTGCACTTGGGGCACCAGGACAAAGATGACAGGGAGTCCCACATCTACTGTGAAAGAGAAAAGAGTCCCTCCTGCCTTATGAATCATGTCCCAGTTTTCTCATTGCATGTACTTTCCTGCATGCACAACGGTTTCTCCTTCCTTCAAGCACCAGCTGTCACGGGGCAAATATAGCAACAGCAGAAAGGACTTACTACTGAGCCTGATGCTCTAATGGAAGCTCTGAGTGGAGACTTTATTTCACACTCGGTGCCTCTGAATCAGTACAGAGTTCTGCCTGACTCCACTCTGGCTCCAATTTGATCAAGGTCTATATGATCTGGGACCCCTCCAGCTCCTCATCAGACATGACAAAGAATGCCATGTCCAGCTCCTGGGGTCCCTTATGGCAGTGAGAGGCAGCTTCTAATCAGGGGGAGCTTTAGGGTGACCAAGGCCTCATAGACTTCATTACCATTGGGCCACTTGGCTTCAGTCCCCTGATAACAATGGATCCATGGGACTGGATTCACCCCTGACATGCGTGTCTTTTTTTCTTGGGCTTCCACAAGTGGTCTCTGTTTGAGATTGAGGGAAAGACACAGGGATTCAAAATCTCTGACTGCCCAGTGGCCTGCCTTCACTTGCACTCAGAGACAACACAGCCATTTCTCTAAATTTCTGAGAATGTGGCCAACATAAGTAATAGAGCTCAGGTTGGTGCCTTGAAGAGAGTTCCATGGAAGGGTGTCTGGTGCCCTCCAGCCTCTCTGTCTACACCTGCTAGGTATTTTGTTTGTTTGTTTTTTGTTTTTTTTAGAATGAAATATCCCAGAGGTAGTCACATTCTAAGCTTGGATACTCAAAGTAATGTGTGTGAGGATCTTAGCCCTGGCCAAATGAGCATTGAATTTGAGAGAGACCAGGAAACCTTCTAAATATTGGGACACTTTACTCCTGAATCCTGAACCCTGAATCCTGGAAGTTGGTTTCTAACCAGGGAGGTAGGTGTCATTATATCTAGTCTACCTTTCTGAGGGCTCTTGTCCCTCTGCCCCTCACATCTTTCTACTGCCATTAATTCCCGAACAGATGGGAACATTCCACCTTCTTTGATACCTCTTGCTAAAAACTTCAGTGGCATGATTGAATTAATAAATGAAAGCAACTTTAATAAAAGATGATGTTTAAGGATGGCATTTGACATGGGTTGAGAATGAATAAATGGATCATGTCATGAATTTTGAGAAAATACATGTAAAAGTTATCTTTAATTCCCAATGGCATTTTATTAACTTGATTGTGGAATTAATAAGTGATTCTAAATTAATAACGAAATGTGCAATCGTAAATGTGTGAATGCACAGAAGTGTGAATGAAAGGCAGTGCACACAAGGAAAAAGGTGTGCACATAAAGATATTCTTCAGGTTTTGTTTGTTTGTTTGTTTGTTTTGACAGAGCCTCACTCTGTCGCCCAGGCTGGAGTACAATGGCACAGTCTTGGCTCACTGCAATCTCTGCCTCCCAGCTTGAAGTGATTATCCTGCCTCAACCTGCCGAGTAGCTGGTATTACAGGGGCCCGCCACTGTTGGGGGAAACCCCCGCAAGTGCCATGGCAAGGGTCTGAAGCCTCAGCCTATTCCCATATAAATATTGATTTAGAAAAGAATTAGAAATACAGGCACATAGTTATTCCTTTATATAATCATATATAATCTTATAGTTACTCACTTATAATCAAAAAGACATATACTCAGTATAACTTTAATTTTACTAATGACTATCGGGTTGTGAAGCACAGAACTGAGGTGGCATTGTGAACAAAGTGACCCTAAAGCAAGATGCTTTAAGCCCTCTATCACGCCCGCATAAGGGCTGCTGGAGGGCGCCTTGGCTGTGCAGCAGCGCCAGCACTGGGAAACCGTCCTCTGTTTAGCCAGCTAGGGAAGGAGATGTACGAAATGGCTGAGATGTCTCCTTCCTGGGGAAGTTAGGAGAAAACTCTGCTTCTCCAAGCTCTTGTGGTAAGGCCTGACGGCTGTCAGGGAGGCCCTCAGACATCCAGGGGCTTAACTGTCTCTATGTGATGCTGTGCTTCAGTGGTCACATTCCATGTCCACTCACACTCCACTGAACCTGGTTTCTCTTCTTCTCAGAAGATGAGCATTAATGTCCTTG